>NC_000087.7:17397092-17462092 GCF_000001635.26 Mus musculus | reverse complement strand
CAGAACAACAAATGTACTAAATAAAGACAGAACATTAAAATCAGTAAGGGACAAAGGTCAAGTAACGTATAAAGGCAGGCCTATTAGAATTATACCAGACTTCTCACCAGAGAGTATGAAAGACAGAAGGTCCTGCACAATGTTACGCAGACACTCAGATAACACAAATGCTAGCCCAAGCTATGATATCCAGCAAAACCCTCAATTACCATAGATGGAGATACCAAAGCATTCCACGACAAAACCAAATTCACAAAATAACTATCCAGGAATCCAGCCTTTCAAAGGATAGTAAAGGGAAAACACCAACCCAAAGTTGGAAAGTACAACCTAGAAAAAATCAAAAAAGTAATCTGTTAACAAAACTAAAAAAGACAGCCAGAAGAACAGATTCACAACTGTAATAACCAAAATGACAGGAATCAACAATTACTTTTATTTGATTTATCTTAATATCAATGGATTCAATTCCACACAAAAAAAGACATAGACTAATATACTGGCTACACAAACAGGACCCATCACTTTGCTGCTTACAGAAAATCCACTACAGGGATAAAGCCAGACTTGACCTCAAGTAAAAGGCTGGAAAACAATTTTCCAAACAAATGTTCCAAAGAAACAAGCTGGAGTAGTCATTCTAATAGTGAATAAAATTGACTTCCAACCCAAAGTTATCAAAAAATACAAGGAAGGGCACTTTATACCCTTCAAAGGTAAAAGCTACCAAGATGAACTCTAAATTCTGTATATCTACGCTCTAAATGCAAGGGCAGCCACATTCATTAAAGAAAAATTAGTAAAGCTTAAAGCACACATTACACCTGACCCAATAATAGTGGTAGACTTTAACACCCCAATCTCACTCATGGACAGATCCTGGAAACAGAAACTTACAGAGACACAGTAAAACTAACAAAACTTATGAAAGAAATGTATTTAACAGATATCTACAGAACATTTTATCCTAAAACAAAAGGATATACATTCTTCTCAGAACCACATGGCACCTTCTCCTAAATTAACCATATAATTGGTCACAAAACACACCTCAACAGATACAAAAATATTGAAGTTATTCCATGCATCCTATCAGATCAACATGGACTAAGGCTGATCTTCAATAGCAACATAAATAAAACAAAGCCAGAGGATTAGAGCCCATGGTAGTGAGGAAGCATGGCAGCAAAAAAAGGCTGGCATTGTAGATAAAACCACAAGCTGTAAACCTAGGTCTTGAACCATAAGCATGAAGCAGAGACAGAAATAGCAAATGCCTTAGGGTGCCTTAGGGTCTTAAGCTCTCAAAGCCTACTCCTAATGTCTCTGCTCCTCTGGCTTCACCATTCTACTTTGCTTCTTGTATAGGTTTTTTTTTTCTTTTGGTTTTCTGGTGCTCTTTTTCTTTTCAAACTTTATATTCCATTTTTTATTTTTGTCCCACTTTGTCTTTTTATTATAGATCTACAAAGGAGTGATTACTAATGACCATGTGAAAGATTCAATAATAGGCCATCTAGAAATCTATTCTAACAAAGAAATTAGTCCATTACTTTAAATTTTAACCTCAGGCAAGTTATTAGGACATGGCAAAAAGGCAACCAAATTTTTTGCTGACTATCAGAGACTATATTGTTCTGCTCTGGTATTTCTTGAGCTGAGCAAACACAATTTGTATTGCTGTTTGCACTGTGTTTCAGGCTCTTATTAAGATGGCCTCTTGAGTCATGTTTACAGCATCCAATCATTTTTCCAGTCTAAAGTCCCAAATTCTTTTACATTACTGCAAAGACCAAGATATTCAGTGTTTTCACTTCAATTTCTCACTCCTGGTGCCAACATGTGTATTAGTTACTTTCCTGTGTCTCTAGTTAATCAGCATGACCAGGGAAATTTATAGAAGAATTTATTTTGTCTTAGGACTCCAAACAGATAGAGTCTATGATAGCAGGGTGAAGGCATGGAAGCCCAAGCAGCATTGGAAAGCTCATATCTACAACCATAAAGCAGGAACCAGAGAGAGCATACTGGAAATATGGTAAAGCTTCTGGCACTTCAAAGCTTGTCCATTGTTGTATACTTCTTCTGGCAAGGCTACATCTTCTAACCCTACACAAACAGTGCCTGCCCTCAACTGGGAACTATGAATTCAAGTGATAAAGACTATAGGTAGGAGGTGGGGATCTCATTCAGCAGGTTGCCATCTCAGAAGGGCCTTTTGATCTTGGCACCTTAAACGGCATTTGTAGCAGGATATGTTTGTTGTTGCTTTAAGGGAGTAGAAAGAATTTTAGGGTCTCTTTTACAAAAGAAAAGCTTATTTGGGTAAGATTTAGCCCTAAGGACACCCTTCCTTTTATGCCAATCCAGATTCAATCTCTCCTTAATGGGTCTCTTATCCTTAATAATTATAGCTTTACTGCACAAGCCGCCACTGTAACATTAAATTTGCCAGGGTTTGTTTTCTTATCAAAATGCACATTTTTTTTCATTTTTGCTCTATTCAGATTCATTGTATTGTTTTTCTCTAAAACGTAGTATTTCTCTCTGCCTTCTTTGCTCTTTTCTGTTACAATGCTCACAAGAGTCATTACTAATAACCATAGGTCAAGAAATATTAGAATATCATCAAGTCTCTTTTGCGAAAGAAATTCGTTTACTATTTTAAAATTTAATCTCAGGTAAGTTGCTTTTCGGACACGAGAAGAAAACAGTCACTTTCTTGGCCAAAAGATCACAATAACAGACTCAAGCTTAAATGCTAATATTGTTCCTTTCTGAAACTTCTTAATCTTGGCCACAAAAGTTAGCATTGCTCTCAGTGCTGCTGTCTTTTCAGCTCCTTGTATGAGTGCCATAATGCTCTGTCTACAGTATTAAATTACTTTTCTAGAACAAAGTTCTAAAGTCTTCTACATTTCTCTAAAATTCATTATGATCAAGTTCTTCACAGCAAGAGCTTATACTCTGGTAAGAACTTCTCTATCAAGTAATTTTTTTGTTGTGAGAAAACACCATGAGCAATGAAGCTTATGAAAGAAATAGTTTGTTTTGACTTATGGCTCTAGCGGATTAGAATGCATAATGGCAGGGAAATGTAGGAATAAAGGGAAAAAAACAGGTTAGGCAGCTGGACGAACTGGTTGAGAGATCATGTCTTGAACCACAAGCAGGAAACAGAGAGAGGGAACTGCAAACAAGGCAGGCCTTAAAACCTCTCAATACCTGCTAATAGTCATTTAGTTTCTCCAGCAAGGTCACATGTCCTAAACCTTCACAAACAGTACCATTAACTGGGGTTCAAGTGACTTTTTTTTTTCATCCAAACCACCACAATTAGTATCAATTATAGCAGAAATACCTACAGTAATATAAAACAAACACTACTCAGTGTCAGTAATTCTGGATCATAGCTACAAAGGCCTACAAAACTAAGTCTTCTAGTCTTTGTCATGGTGGAGTCCAAAGAATCCTCCAGAAACACAATTCTTCAAATGTTTAAAATAAATATAATGCTAGACTTGGTGGTACATTCCTCTAATCTCATTACTTAGGAATCAGAAGCAGACAGAGATTTATGAGTTCCAGGTCATTCTAGGTTTTGTAGAGAATTCCAGTACAGGCAGGATATGGTGTCATTTTGGTTACTGTTCTATTGTTGTGAAGAAACACCTTGACCTAGTCAACTTTTATAAAACAATTATTTAATTGGAGGTTTGCTTATAATTTCAGAGGTGTAGTATATTATCATTGTGACAGAGAACATATCAACATGCAGGCAGGCTCTGAAACTGAGAGATATATCCTGATTTGTAAGCCAGGAGAAAGAATTTGGGTTTGGCTGGATCTTTTGAATCTTCAAAGACCAACCCCATTGACACATTTATTCCAACAAGACCACATCTCCTAATCCTTTTTAACTTTCAAATAATGCCACTCCCTGATGATTATGTATTTAAATATATGAGGCTTTGGGGGTCATTCTTATTCAAAACACCATATTCTACTTCCTAACCCCCATAAGCTCCTAGCCAAAATGTCATGCAAAATGCATTTAGTTCAACTTCAAAAGTCTCCATAATTTTTCAGTTTTAGGACTGCTTATACACGCAGTCTCTTCAGCAACTCATGAAATCTCTTACTATAATCTGTAAAATCCAAATATAAAAAGTAGATCACCTGCTTCCATCATTCAATTGAACAGGCTATGTGTATATGCATAAATAAATAAGTAAACAAACAAACATGCAAATATATAAACATGCAAATATATAAACATGTAAAGTTATAAATATATTAATATGTAAGTATATAAACTAATAAATATATAAACATATAAATATATAAACATAAATATTTAAAAATATAAATACATAAATATTTGAATACATAAATATATGAATACATTAATATATGAGTACATGAATGTATGCATGTATGAATATAAGAATACATAAATATATAAATATATACATTTCAAAAGGAAGGAAATACTGGCTCAAAACAAGACAAAAACAATCAATCAAACAAACAGAAGGGCAAACTCAGCATTTTCATTTCCAATATCAAACTACTCTTCAGATCTTCAACTCCTTTCAGTGTTTTTAATTGCAGCACAATTCTTTCTCTTAGAATGGTATCACCCCTGGTCTACTTCTCCCCTTGGTAGATGTCTCACAGCTATAGGAGCTCAACATCTTCGAGTCTCCAAGGCAATCCATGTTTTACCTTCACTGCTTCACACAATGGCCTCCCTGGCCCTCAATGTAGGAATACAGGAACACCCATTGACAAATGCCTCCTCTTAGGTACTTCCCTTAAGGAGATTTCATATCCCTTTACTTTTATTTTGACTCTAAAGCCAGGAATACTTAGCAGAAGATGCCAGGTTCATCTGCTTCCTGTTTCTGGAATTTAGCTCCTCATTCAAATACATTTCCAACAGCTTGAAATGGGGTTTTACGCCTTTTATTCCATTTAGTTATCAGACTAATCATTGAACCTTTTATCTTCATAAACACTGGATTTCGCTCCAAATAACCTATTCTGGTGCTCATTTTTTCTCCTTAAGCAGTGTAATTTGTACTGTTATCTGTTCATCTTGCTCCATTTGATGATAGATCTGCATAACATTTACAACTAATAAGGCATCACAGTAAGTAAGAGGCTATCTTGAAATCTGCTAATTAACTTGTCAGTTTAACTTATAGTGTAAGTTTAAGACAAGGACAGAAAGCAGCCACATCTTTTGCTAAAATATCACAAGCATGGCCTGTAGGAAACTTTCTAATATTCATCTACTCTCAAATTTCTTGAGTTGGGCCCCAGAGTTCAAATTTCCCACAACACTGTTTTTCCACTGTTTTTGTTTTTAAGTACTTAGGATTTTTTAAGTGTCTGAAGTTTTTATAGTTTTTTGTTTTCTTTTGGTTTTTGTTTTTGTTTTGTTTGTTTTTGTTTGTTTGTTTGTTTGTTTGTTTTTTATTTCATTTAGGATCCATTTTTTTTTTAATTTAGGGATTTTTTGGGGGGGGGGTTTAAAGGACTTTAGGTTATTTTTTAGGGTCATAGGGTTTTTTTTTTAGGGTTTTAGGTTTTTTAAAAAAAATTTAAGGTTTTTTTTTGGTTTTAGTTTTTTTGTTTTTTTGTTTTTTGTTTTTTTTTTTTCTGGTTTTTAAAGGTTTTTTGTATTCACGTGTTAGGGTTTTCTTTTTTTTTTAGTTTTTTGAGGTTTTTTTTTGAGGGTTCTATATTTCTTTTACAATTTTAACATATTTTAGGATTTTATGATTTTTAAACTATTTTAGGGTGTTTTAAGGTTTTTAGATTTTTTTTAATGGATTTTAGGGTTTTTAAGGGTTTGGGGTGGTTTTTTTAAGGCTTTAGTTTTTTTTTTTTTTTTTTTTTTTTTTTTTTTTTTTTTTAGGGGTTTTAGCTTTTTTGGTGTTTTAGGGTGTTTTTATGTTGTTTTGTTTTGTTTTTGTTTGTTTGTTTGTTTTTACATATTTTTAAAGGGTTTTGGAGTTTTTTTGGAGATTCAGAGTCATAAGGTATTTGAGGGTTTGGAGGATTTTTTTTTAAGGCTTTAGATTTATTCAGGGTTTTAGGGGATTTTTAAGGTCTTTTTTAGGGTTCTAGCAGGTTGTGTTTTGTTTTGTTCCTTGTTTTTTTTTTTAGAATTTTAGGTTTCTTTTTTTTTAAGGGTTTTTTAATTGAAAGGGTTGGGAGGTAGCCACCTGACAGTTGCCAGTTCAAGACCCCAATAAGTCTGTGTCTTACCTTCTTCCTGAACTTTGAAGTCTGAGCTGCTGTAGTTTAAATTAATACTTAAAACAGCAAAGGAAGAGAAACTACTAAAAACCAAACAAACAAAAAATAAAACAAAACAAAAACAAAACAAAACAAAACAAACAACAACAAAAAAAAAACTTTGCCACTAAGTGTTCAAGAATAGCCACAGCATGTACAGCATGTATGTCTGCCATTAACTCTGTAGTGAGAAAATGCTGCTTATCCAACATCATTGTTTGGTTTTTTGTTAGGATATTTGCTTTTGGTTGTTTGGGTCCCTGAAAAAAAATGGTCTTCTTAAATCTGTAATTGAGCTGAGAATTCATAAAGCCCATTCTCCTCCAACCGGTATTCTATAGAACACAGTATAACTATCTTTATTAATTGTTTTTGAGTATCTTAAGGGGCTGGTTATCTATCCCCATCGAGTTCATCCTAGTGGTATTTCTCAGTTGAATTTAATTACTGATATTCATTAATAGGGGAATTCTTTCTTGGGAAAGTTGGGAAACTAAGCACCTACTTTCATACATTGGAAGAACTAACATGTTTAAACTTAAGTGTGTAGTGATCTCTGCATTTGGAACAAGCAGTTGTTCATTGGATAGGTCCCAGGAAGTTCTCCTATAAAGGTCAGATCAGATTCTGATCAGTAAGGAAAGAACATTAACAGGGAGGCAATGACATAAGGAACTCCTTCTCTGAACTTTCTATTGTATCCCAGAGAGATCATGGAATCCCCCTGTGATGTCAGAACTATATAGCAACACTAAGTGCAATTAGTGTATTCACTATCTGCATATAAGACTCTTCCACACGTATGTTTGTAAGGTTTAAATATCTATGTTCGAGAGAAATGGAACCATAAATAGACCAGAGAGAGTGACAGAAGAATGCTTGTGTTTCCTCTCCAGGTGAAAAAGCAAAAAGTAAGTGGTCCTGGTGAGGCAAAGTAAGTAGGAGCAGGGCATATAGATCATCCTGGAGGAGATGGAATTGAGGTGAAGATTTCAATAATGTGAAACAAGATATGGAATCTCTGGGAAGCAAATGGACTTAACTGCTTATCTTAATTCCTGAAAGCCAAATATTCCAGAATATTTTATGTCCTTACATGAAGCCTGACTGGTATGGCCAAAGTTGTGCTGCCACTTTTGGCCTTATTTGGCAGTAGCGGTACAGGTACAGCATGTCAATGAAAGGTGACCATCAGGAGTCAGGTTAGGGCTAAAGATTCCCAGTTGAAGATAGTGCATGACAACATTTTACTCCTGGTGAATATTTTCACTTGCAGTGGCTATGTGACAGTTATAACAGGAAGAAAAATGAGGTATTGGCTATGTGATCTCGTTTGCAGAACTTTTCTGACTTTTCCTGAGAGTTTTACCATATGTTTACTGAATCATCTTTTGAGGGTAACAGGCATTTCTCTAGTGTAGCTTAAACAACACTCAGACAAAGTGGATTAATATTTAGAGTGGATCCTTTTGCCAGCTCAGGGTTGTTTATGGTGAATTGATTAGTCTGTTGACCATTATTTTCCCCTGCATGACTTTTTATCCCATGATAAATACCTAGATTAATAAAAGAGGAGACCTAGTTATTGACAGCAGCTGAGTTCATTTTGACAATCATTTTTCTCTGGGCTTTTGAAACCAGAGGCTGGAGTGCATTTAGCCTTGTTGCATCCTGTGAAATTGTTAATTTGCAAGGAAATGTGATCTCTGTATTCAGCCTAAGCATGTTTAGGGAGGCAGAGGAATTCCTGGCTCATTAGATACCCTCCCATCTACACAGACTTTGGCATCTCAAGTCATGGACACAAATCTTTTTTTTTTTTTTTTTTTTTTTTTTTTTTTTTTTTTTTTTCATTTCATTGGGTTCTAAGCATGCACTGTTTCTATTTGGAAATAAGAGTGGTCAGTCCATTTTTATGACTTCTCATTATGAAAGCTTTCCTGTATTTTTCTCCCTTCAGGGACTGCAGAGAGCCAGCATCCCCTTCTATAGTTCATCCCAAGATGCGGTTGAAGAAGAAAAGTAGAGACTGAACTCATGGTAGCAGCTGATGACCAGTGAGAGGAATAATTTTTGAGATTAGATCATCACGACTGAAGGAAATTGGACAATAGATATACATTGCTTCAAACACCGGGATGACTATGTTATTTTTAAATTGTCAACCCCATCCTTTCCATTTAAGACCTTGGGCTGTACATTCATGGTGTCCTTGTGCCCAATCTCATGTGCCTAAATGTTACTCAAACCAGAAAACCAATCAGAAGCTTGCATAGGAGTGAAACAGGAAATTGAATCTTCTGATTCCTCCAATGAAAATGAAAGCCTTTAGTCTGAGTAACAGAAATCGGAGATTAAGGTAGCAGAGAGGGCATTTTCAAAATATTTTTGGAAAGGCCCTGATAAATACTGACTTGTTTGAGACTGTTGTGAATTAGTGATGGTGTTTCATACTTCACTTTCAGGTGCTGGGTGCTCATGGTAACAGACAGACGGGCCTGGCCACTTTTTTTTTTTTTTTAATATCAGTGCTTAAGTGGAATAACTCATGTCATTGCTGATCCTCCTGTTTCTTATAACTTGTACTTTGGGTTAATATTGTTCAATGCATTTTTTCTGCACTAGAGTATGTTCTCATTTTCTCTGTGTGTGCCTCTGCCTCTCTATTTTCTGTGTCTTCCCTCTCTCAGATTTCTTTCCCCCCTTGAGTGTTTGTATATATGTAGAACCAAAATAGATTTCAGGTTTAAACTGTACAGCTAATAAGACATGATCAAAACAATTTAAACCAGACTATACTGGCATAATCCCTAAGACATAAATTTCCCCCTATTTGTGTACTCTCAGTGCTCTATATTCTGTCTGCTGCTGATTGGAACAGTGCTTTATTTTTCTGCAGAATCCTTCATGACCTTACCATGGTAGTACACTAAATAAAGTCTTACCAGGAATTCATTGAAATTGGAACTAGGAATCTGTTACCTATATAGAGGGTCCTCAGCATTGTTGTTAAGACTGCTGAGTGACAGTTACACCTTACTGTTTCTACAGAGGATCCTAAGGTGTGCATGTCCTGCCTGTGAAATAGATCTAGTCCCTTTGAATCCCTGGCACAAAACTTGTTTCCAATTGCTCAGTTATAACAGATTTTGTACTAACGTTTTCAGGCAAGATCCTTACTGTTATATATTTTTTCTATCCAAGATTTTATTACTATTGGTTGCTATTTTCCATTAAATCCTAAAGCTGTTTAAGCAAGTAAATAAAACTGGGAAAACACCTAGTGATATTAGGTCAAGTGTAGGATGAATGCACCTTGGAGTGGCAATGTCTCTTTGAATTAAAATGCCTTAAAATTAAATAGAAAATTGAGTTTTTTAGTAAAGTGAGTCACATTGATAGTAGGACGCTGTATCCTGTAAATACAAAAGAAGACTCTGCCCAACATCATTGAGAGTCCTGAGCTTAGGTCATCATGATATCCCTTTCTATGAGCTAAGATAATAAGTCGATCCATGAAAGCCAGTAAAGTCAGCAGTAGTCACTGAGTCCTGGGCTTCCTAAATACTAGGCAGTCACTGTGTCAACTGAGCTATGTCTACATTTATTATTCTACAACCCTCAACCTCCTAACTTTTTTTTCTTCACACAGATTCTTATGTAACTAGCCAAAGACTATAACCAATCCTGCTCTGGTATCATTGGTGCAGAGCAGAAATCACCACATTCAGCCCAGGGATTTTTATATTGGTGGCTCCATGATTTAGGTTCCTCTCCCAAAAGTGCATCACAATGTTGTGAGCACACAGATGGCTAGAATATTTATGTGCTAAAGAAAGTTTGAGGAGAAATCCAAAGGTAAGCATATAAGTTCTTAGGCAATACCAATGATATATCCCATCTCACATTGTGACCGGTACTGTAGGTCACTGTATGAATATATATGTCTCTCAGAGATCGAGAGAGACAGAGAGAGACAGAGACATAGAGACAGAGACAGAGAGAGACAGAGAGAGACAGAGACATAGAGACAGAGACAGAGAGGGACAGATAGAGACAGAGACACACACACACAGAGACAAAGAGAAAGAGACAAATTATATTCTCCTCCCCACCTGCATTCATCCTGGGATTGTTTTTCAGGAGTTTTATTGTTCGTATTGACTAAGAGGGGTGTTTTGAAGAAGGACTGAAACATTCTTGGGCAATGTTGGGAATGTAAAGACTCAGTTCCCCACATTGGTAAAATTATGCTATTTCCAATCAAGCCTAGAACTACCACCTGCTTTGCAAGGAAGATGTGCTCAATGACTATGTCTCAGCAGTCTTCTGGAAATGGCAGCTTAGTTTCTCTTCAGGACTAGGACAGCATCAGCAGTGAGGTAAAAGCTATTCACCATGACATATGCGGTCCCTTCTGTGAACATTCTGTTTTATCCTGGAAAGTTCTGTGAATCCACTGTGATGTCACCAGTGTTGTAGCAACACCAACTCCTCATAAACCATTCAGTCCCTTTCCATAGATGATTCATCACTGAAGCATCTACTTGGGAGAGAGAATGGGAAGCATAGAGATCAGAGACTGGCAGAAGGAAGCAAGACTTCAAGCTGAGAAAAGAAAGTGTTCCTGTGGAAATTACAGTGAGTTTGGGCAGATGATATGGAACTTCCTGATGAAGGTAAATCTGAGCTAGCCCACATCTTTATCTTGAAAGCAATTTTAGTCAGTGTTATAAAGCTCTCCTGTTAGGTATAATACCCAAAATTTTGCTCAATATCTGACTCTGCAGTAATGTTTAAGCAGGATCTAGGATTTGTGGTGGGAAAACTGGAAAAGTTGAATCAAGTGATTTTGGTATGCCAAGGCCAGTAGCAGGAACCCATTGTGGCTGTTCCTTGGAAGGTTCTGTCAGTAACTGACCAATGCAGATGTGTTTCCTTGGAGCCAACCTTCAGACTAAGTTCATGGACCACATTTCGGGAACTGAAGGAAGAATTGGAGGAGCTGATGGGGGAGGGGGGAATAAAACCTGAGAGGAGGAACAACAGCAGGTAGCCAAACTACTTAGTAATACCATATACTAGAACACCAACCTATGAGTAAACAGGGAGAGTACTGTGGCTCCAGGTACATATGCAGAAGAGGAGAGCCTTGTCTGACATAGATGGGAGAGGAGAACCTTGGTCCTGTGGAGGTTTGATACCATAGTATAGGTACATGCTGGAGTAGTGTGGCAGGAGAGGATGAGGGTGAAGGATAGCAACCTCATAGAAACAAAGGGGAGGGAATGAATGTGGATGTGGGATGCTAGGGGTGGTGGAGTGGTAACCACTTACTGTGATATCTTTAGATATTGAAACAAATGGAATGATTAATAAGAAATTTTATGAAACAATAAGCTAAATTAAACACATTTATCAAAAATTTAAAAAGAGAAGTGAGAGCTAAGTCACACAATGAGAGCCAAGTCACACAATGAGAGCTAAGTCAGGCTGCTGAATGTTAGGAAAGTGTTTGATTGTCCTTGCTGTATGTCTCCTCTCAGGAATTGAAGTTACATACTTGCTAATTTTTGATGGTTCCCCATCCTTTACCTTGAATAATCAAAGGCAGATGGATATTCATCTTTCATTTGAAGAAACTTGGTCTCATATTGAATTCCTGTTTTTAATGGGGACATCAGAATTTGCTTATTCCTCCCTAAATTGGCCCTTTTCTCTTTATGATTTTCAGAGGGCTCTAGTACAAACAATTTAAGTTTATTACCGAATGTCTAACAAACAATGAGACTCAGACTTTGGTTATTTTATTTGTCTTTAACAATTATTGGTGGGTAACCCCTAATATACTCTTCTAAATTTTTGGTTACCTATTTTCCTAGCAGTGTACTTTAGATATGTGTTGTTGACTTTTTCTATGTGTTTATGGTTAAAGAGAAAAAAGGAGAATATAGTAATATTTTAAAAATTAGACAACTAGGGATGAATTATTAAATCTAGTCTTAAAAGAAATCCTATTATGTCCATAATCTTACATTGGTACAGATCTTCCTATTTTAATACAAAACTGACTTTCTATTTTCCTACATTGGTCCATAATTTTGCATATTGATACAATTTAAGGTTTTCTTTGGTGTAAATTTTTATTTATGCATTTATGTATTTATGTATTTATGTATTATTTATGTATTTATGTATTTATGTATTTATGTATTATTTATGTGTTATTTATGTATTATTTATGTATTTATGTATTTATGTATTTATGTATTTACATATTTACGTATTATTTATTTATGTATTTGTATTTATGTATTTATGTATTTATGTATTTATGTATTTATGTATTTATGTATTTATGTATTTATGTATTTATGTATTTATGTATTTATGTATTTATGTATTTATGTATTTATGTATTTATGTATTTATGTATTTATGTATTTATGTATTTATGTATTTATGTATGTATATGTATTTATGTATTTATGTATTTATGTATTTATGTATTTATGTATTTATGTATTTATGTATTTATGTATTTATGTATTTATGTATTTATGTATTTATGTATTTATGTATTTATGTATTTATGTATTTATGTATTTATGTATTTATGTATTTATGTATTTATATGTATTTATGTATTTATGTATTTATGTATTTATGTATTTATGTATTTATGTATTTATGTATTTATGTATTTATGTATTTATGTATTTATGTATTTATTTATGTATTTATGTATATTTATTTATTTTGCCTAAGGAAAAGAGCATTCACTATTGAATTGACAAGTGAAGCACCTATACAATACTCATGATGATGGCAATTGTTTTGCTCTAATGAAAGACTCTTTCACACTATAAAGTACATGTTAGGCTGCTGATTGTTACAGAATACATAGATTATTGTCCTCTCCTTGGGTCTTCTGTCCAACATTGGGGTTATTTGACCTGCACTTTTTGATGTTTCCTCATTACCTTGGACACTAAATAATAAAATGGTGATGCCTCTTTCTTTTAGAGGAACGTGGATCCCTATCTGTATTGGTAACTTCTGAATTTCTTGTTACTCCCTAACTTGTTTGTTATCTATTTATGGTTTTGAGAGGTCAACTGTCAAGTCTAATTTGGAACACTATATTAGTCTTCATTGGTTCCTGGGTCTTAGTGGGATTAATGAAGCCTTGAAACAAGAATGACTGTAGAAAACAGGCAGACCGTTCTATAAGGAAGCTGTTTCTAGGGACATCCACAGCCCAATCCTGATGGAGCAGATCAGCTGAAGAAGAAAGAGAGCATGCTGAGGGAGGGTAAGGAAGGATAAAGTGTAAGGCTCTGGAGGATAAACACTTGGGGAAGATCAATCTGATATATAAGGACAAACAGAAATAGACTAGCAACAATCAGACAAAGAGAGCAGGAGATAGGACAGGCAGCTTAGTCTAGAACCATTTGCCTTTTACACTGCCTGTCTGCTCATCCATCTACCTTTGCTTGTAGCCATTACTTTTCTAATCTACCAAAATTATTGTGGATGAAGTTTTTGATGTGTTCCTAGATTCAGTTTCTGAGTCTTTTATTGAGTATTTTTGCATCAATGTTGATAAGAGAAGTTAGTCTGAAGATTGTTTTCTTTTATTCTTTAGACCATTTTTTACACTCCATACGTCATCTCCATCCTGTCCCCAAACTGCTCTCCATCGCTTACATTGTTCTTCTTTTCCCTGTCTCCAAGAGTGCGTCCCCACTCCTACCCCCATACAGCCAGACCTTCCTACACCCTGTGGTCTCAAGTCTCTCAAAAATTAGATGTATCTTAGATGTTCATTGAGGACAGACTAGGCAGTCATCTGATATATATATATATATATATATATATATATATGTATATATATATATATATATATATATGTGTGTGTGTGTGTGTGTGTGTGTGTGTGTGTGTGTGTGTGTGTGTGTCTGTGTGTGTGTGTGTGTGTCTGTGTGTGTGTGTGTGTGTGTGTGTGTGTGTGTGTGTGTGTGTGTGTTTCTGGGCATCCTATCAGTTAGTGTATGCTTGGTCGTTAGTGGCTCATTTTCTGAGAGATATCTGGGATCCTGGGTAATTGAGACTTCTAGTCTTCCTACAGGGTCACCCATTTCCTCAGCTTCTTCCATATTTTTCCTAATTCAACCACAGAGGTCCACAGCTTCTGTCATTTGGTCATTTGATAGTATCTTCATCTGACTCTTTCAGCTATGTATTAGATTTCTCAGAAGACAGCCATGGTGGTTCCTCTTGGCAAGAACACCACAACAACAGTAGACAGTGTCAGATTTCCTGGCCTCCCTGTGAGCTGGATCACAATTTGAGCCTGTCACTGGAACTCCTTTCTGTCATGCTCTTCTCTATTTTGTTCCTGCAGTTCTTTCTTCAGACAGGAACAATTCTGGGTCAGAGCTTTTGACTGTGAGATGGCAAATGTATCTCACCACTTCATGTCCTATCCATCCACTTGAGGTGGAATCTACAAATTCCCTCTCCCCACTGTAGAGCACTATGAACGTCCCTCACTTTGAGTCCTGAGAGTCTCTCACCTCCCTGGTCCATTGTACATTCTGGTGATCCGCCACATCCTACATCCTGAGGTTGCCTGTTTCTATTTTTTTTTGATGGCTCTCAGGGATTCAGTAATGCTCTCTCCACAATACCTGATCTTGTTCCCACTTTCCTCTCTCTGTCTCTTCCCTCCCTTTTGCCCTCCAACCTCCTGAGTGGAATTGAGGTATCTAAACGTGGGCTCTTCAGCTTGTTAACTTCCTTGTGTCCTGTGGGTTATACCCTGAGTATTCAATACTTTTTTGGCTAATATCCACTTATTAGTGGAAACATACCATGCATGTCCTTTTGGATTTGGGTTCTCAGTCAAGATGATATTTTCTAGTTCCATGGATTTTCCAGCAAACTTCATGATGTCCCGCTTTTTCATAGCTGTATAATAGTTCATTGTGTAAATGAACCACATTTTCTGTATATAACCTTGCATTGTGGGACATATGGGTTGTTTTCAGTGTCTGGCTAACATAAATAAGGCTGCTATGATCATAGGAGAGCTCATGCCCTTGTGGCATGGCACTGTGAGAGGCCATGGAAGTCCACTGGAGAAGTTATAGCCTCAGCTGTAGTTGATGGCCCAGGACTGAAGGGGTCATGCAAAGGATTTGATGATTTGCACCATGAAGAGAGCATATGAGAAACTATTGGTGAAGCCTAGTTGAAGTGGAACACCCCAGTGTATTGCAGATGTCAGTACCATGGTGTGATCACTAAAGACAGCAGCTGTAGTGGAGTGGATCAACCTTAGCTTAGATTGCTACAGAGGGCAGAGCTGGAGAAGTGATTCCAGCCCTTAATAGGAGACCAAAAGATCATCAAGTGGAATCCCAGACACTGAAACAGGAACCTGTAACATTGAAATTGTCTTGGACACTCAAAGATGTTAAAAATGCCAGAGCCATGTTATACATGCCGAGGAAAGCTGCTAACAGAGAGTGGAACCAGCCAAGGAAAAAGCAATTTGTTGCAGTCAACAAAGATGAAAAAGGAGTGGAGATCTAAAGACCACTTTGACATCTACCATGGAGATGCAGAGTTTGGAATTTGCCCAGCTGTATTCCTACCTTGCTTTGGGGATTACATTAATTAGTTGGATACATCTCAGAAGAGACCTGGATCTTTGGATTTTTAACATTGTTGAGACTGCTATAGACTGAGGATTCTGAAAGTTGGACTAAATGCATTTTGCATTAAGTTTTATTTAAGTATGGAACCATAGACTATGTTTTTGGAAAAGTCTATGGGGACTAGGGAGTGGCACCATCTGGAGGTGTGGCCTTTTGGAATAAGTGTGACCTGGCTGGAATGGATGTGTCAGTTTTGTGTGGGCATAAGATCCTTACCCTAGTTGCCTAGAAGTCAGTCTTCCACTAGCAGCCTTGAATAATGATGTAGAACTCTCAGCTCTGCCTGTGCCATGCCTGCCTGAATACTGCCATGCTCTCACCTTGGATATAACGGACTGAACCTCTGACTCAACCTGTAAGCCAACCCCAATTAAATGTTGTTTTTATTAGACTTGTCTTGGTCATAGTGTCTGTTCACAGCAGTAAAACACTAAGTAATACAATGACAAAGCAAGTATCAAGTTAGCATACAAACAAGCACATATTTTTTTTCTTTAATTGTTATACAATCTGCTAAAGCTCTATAATATTAATTGTAAAATGTTTTCAAGGCTGGCCTTTTATGTTGAAAAACCAGGAAATAGTTTTGCTACCTGTCATTGATTGCCCTTGCAATCTCATGATAGTTAGAGCACTTATTTGAAATGTCTTGGATACTAAAAGTAAAGTACCAAATTAAATAATTCAAGAGAAAAGAAATGGATAGAGACAGGAGTTGTCATATATTGAATATGTTTGCAAATGGATGTCAGGTATTGTGTGGCTCATTAGGTTTTTAGACTTTTAAGGCAAATTATTTTAAGACCCAAATACTACACCTACTAAAAAATAGTCATTTTCCAAAAGTAGAATAAGAAATATTTAGTACAAAAACATTATGACATTTTTATACATGATTGTCATGTACTTTCCTTATACTTATCCTCACCACTCCCACTCTGCATGTCTGTCACTAGCTTCCTTTTTTCCTTATAAATACTCCCACTTATACTTTAATGTCATGTATGTGTAAATGTGATGGATGATTCTGGCTTGTTTTATATAACATGATAATCTCCAATACTATCCATTCTCCTGGAAATAACATAGATTTATTCTGTATGAGTAGTCACCTTTTATTTAGAATAAAGATTGCATAAAATAAATAGAATCTTAAATTTTCAAGGCTCTCCTATACTGTTTAAATGTTTTGAAATATTCTGAAACTATATGATTAAAAAAAAAACAAACAAACACACACACACATGACTTATTTAACCAAAAGACGGTCATAGAAGTATTCATTTCTTTCACTCAGTTCTTAAAATTATGTCTTAAAGTTTTCTCCCCAAATAAATATTCCTGCTTTAGGACATTTGTTTAGTCAAATGAAACAAGAAAATGTGATAATATGACAATTTGTCTTACAAAGCTTAAACAGAATTGAAATTATGAATTTTACGTGATTGTAGATGGAATTTGTTAATAAAATATTTACCTGCAGCTAATTCCAAAACATTACTTTAGTAAGTGTCAAGTACATTTGACTTTTAAAATGAGTCTATTTGGTAGGAATATATAGTGCATTAACAGAATTTAAATGATTGAAACAAGTGGTATAGGAGTAGAAGGAGCAAAATACACATTTATGGGACTCAAAAGAGATCATAGCATAGTAAAATGTGGAAAAATAGATACTATGCAGCATTCTTATTAAATCAAATCTTGCATATGCAGAATTTGATTTTTACATAATTTTATTAAGTTGGTGACATGCCTACCACTAAATACTAATTTTGAAATTGAAAAGAAATCCTCACAAAGCTTCTTATCAATTTCAATAACATCACATATAGCATTAAAATATAAGCAACGTTGAATATGACTTCATTCTCAAATTGTATAGCACGGGAATACCATGTTAAATAACCTAGCTACCATTATAGGAATTTCTTAGGGTATTCTAAAAGATTGCCTTTTCACTAAAATGTGGAAATAATTTCTTAGTTACAGATATACTCATCTTTTATCTTTGTAGTCAGAAGCTCAACACCTTCTAACATTAAGGCTTTATTTACAAAACATAACAGAAAGAACAAACTAGAAAACTTTTCTCATGTGAAGATGCCTTTCAAATCTCAAGTGAAGTAAATTTTTATTTTGATCATACTGACAAAGATGAAAGTATGGTATAACTCTCTGGTCGCATATAACTTAAGAAACATGGTGTGACTGGTCACTTATAAGCTATAAAATACACTTGTCAATGCAAGTGTTATTAATGATCCATGATGTTTATTCCAAGCTGAGCACTAAATGTGAGTCACTGAAGTGCCAGATTGTTTTGAAAACAGTTTTCATCAGCAAATAATAAGATGCAAATGACCACAAATCCTGTATAAAACAGCACAGATAAATCCATTAATTACTCTCAATTGATCATTTCAAGTAGGTTTTTTCCTTTTAAAGATACTATAGAAATGAATTTAAAGATTATGCAGTTCATCATGAATATAATGATCAAGTCTCTAAGCTGTAAAATTCATGTACATTAATCATTTATTGTTATCTTATCCTAAGAGAGTGGTAAGATCATTCAATACATAACCATATGAGAGCTTCAGGATGTTTGGAAGATGAGTCAGTTATGTTGGAGCTACACTTTTACAACAAGCACAAATTTAGGCTTTCCTATTAAGAAAGCACAAATAACGTTAGTAACACTTATCTATATTGCTTTTGAACTTTTAATAAATATAAACAGAGAGGCATCCCATTCCCATTTATATTTCAGGGAACATAAGTTTTTTTTTTTTTTCTTTTCATATACAGCTGTTATCTCAATTTGCATTTTAAATATAGCAAACAAATTATTTCATAAAATTTGCAGAGTAGCGGTTGAGATAGACATTTAGCAACTAAAGAAAGAATTTAATTACCAGTGATGAACAATTACTAGTGATAGGAAGGAATGAGAGAAAGATCGTGTTAGAGGAATGTTGCAGGAAGCAGCAGGCAAACAGCAGAGAAGGGGTTCCTTGTAAAAATCTAATTTTTATCGATTTTGATCTAATTATTAATCCCCCTAAGTAAAGACACTCAAAAAAGGGGGACAGGGGCTGATGAGTTGGCTCAGTGGTTAAGAGCACTGACTGCTCTTCCAAAGGTCCTGAGTTCAAATCCCAGCAACCACGTCGTGGCTCACAACCATCTGTAATGAGATCTGATACCCTCTTCTGGTGTGTCTGAAGACAGATACAGTGTACTTAGATATAACAATAAATGAATCTTTAAAAAAAAAGACACTCAGCTGAGATCATTAGAGTAAAATCAAAGTGTTGATTAGAGTGACAATACATGGAGTTGTTACCAGGAAATATTCAGGATGATGAAACCAGCTTTCCTAAATGTCAAAAGGAAGCGTCTCTCATTTCAGAAACCAGGTAAATATTAGCAAGAGAAATGTGTGGTGAGGTAGAACATGATCAGATATAACCAGTAAGTGTAGAATATATTTGCTGAAGTTATTATTTAGTACTTGGAATGTTGAAAGAACAATAAACTTAAAATATAAATGATTTTTACTGATATTAAATTTTTTTTCTGTAATTAATACAATGATGTGATTTAAGACCTTACTCACTCTTATTCACCAATCTACTTGAATTAAAGAATTTCAAGTTGTATTTTGTCTCCATGACTATTCTCTAGTGTCCATTTAACCCCTGGCCTCATAAGAAAATTCTCAAGATTCAAAGTACATTATTTCATCAGATATATAACAATAGAATATTGTCTCTACCAGAGCCATCTTATGTTCTTTCTCCATTGTTACCCACTTTCTGAAGAAATCATGTAGAGTGTACAATATACATGAATTTGGCAAGTTAAACCATCCTTATACTACTATTATTTGATTCATAAATTTTGAGTTTCAGGTTATACCAATCGGACCTACTAATAGGTTGTATAATTCTTTCAAATTTAAATACCTTAACAGGAGACACCAGCTCTTTATCATTTTATCTCACTAGTATGGCAAATGTAATGTGTGCATAGAATAAGCTTCCAGATACCAGAAGTTTATGCAAACAAAATAACAAAAGTTCTGTTATACTTTTAGATTGCATTAATTTTCATATTGATCTATTTCTTTACCGTCATTCTGGTTTTGGTGAGTAAGAAAATGGAAAGAAAAGTAGGAGCCAAAAGGTTCCTTGGGGATTTTTATTTCTTTGTTCTATTCCATTTAAATATCTATTTGTACTTCCCCATATAAATTATAAACTCTAGTGAAGGAAGATACTATAATTATCTTGTTCCTAGTATGGCTTCTTGTCCTAGCACCTCTCCACATGTTCAAAAAATTATTTGACTAATTACTAATGTTTATCTTTAATTTTAAATTAAACATATGGTCCTCTCTTGAAAATAACTATTCTTATGGAGTCTGTAGGAACTAAGGATGAATTGTAAATGCCTGAGAAACAACATAATTAAATATGTGAAAGCAAACACTAGTTTCACTTGAAAATACAAACCAAAGACTTTCAAAATCAGTGGAGGTAAAATCAGTCTATCCACAGGTTTGAACCAAGCAGGAATGTGGAAAAAAATTCCAGAGTGAATGTTGATAATACATATTAAAATATAGAACTGTGACTGAATAAAAGCCTTGAATTAGAATAGTCATTTCTTCTCCCAATAATATTGAAATTCAATTCATAAATGTAGGCTTTATATAGTGAAAGACTGAGATTCTTCCACCCACCTCATAGGAAACTCTTCCATCTCTGCATTGTTTGTGAATTTCTCACAGCATTTAGTTTTATGGAACATTTTCAAGTAGCATATTCCTCTATACAATGACACTTGGGATTATATAAAACCCATGACTAACATATTTGCCACATGATTTTATTAGGACACTAACAGCACTTTCTCGCATAGTAAAGGTAGGTCAGCCATAAGAAATTTACTTCAGTAATAAAGCAAGGAGGTAACAGGGCAGAGAGTAAGTAGTATCTATTACATTATAATGCTTAGCATTCATTTCACTTTTCTTTACTTTTGAACCTACTGACTACACCACTTAATATATTTTGCTCATATATTTCTGAATCTAGATTTTTTATGGTACCTTTCCAAACTGTCTCTAGTCTAGAGCATGTGATTTGATTTGGCCAGGGATGTAGGAAAAAAAAATGCAAGCAAATACTTGTAAAGTCTTTATGCAGTTTTGTTTCCTCTCTGATTTCTGCTAACATCATAGCAATATGCCTGGTTTAGCATGATGGAAGAATGGGATGGATACAGGGGTAGTGTCCTTTCTACAAATGATAATCTTTCTTTTGAAGTTAGAAGAGAACAGATGCATAAGAACTCCTAGTAGATACACATGAATCCTGGCCCGAAAAGTAGAAAAGACTAAAATCAATCAATGATTTTTCATTGAGTTAGCACTTTCACAACCTAAGGGAATACAGATTTATTTTGCATCACATTGTCAGAGTGTTTTGACCATCATGTCAATGCAGAGCAATTCACATTATGGCTGGCAAGAAAGAAGAGAATCAGCATTCCTAGCACTAGACTGGCTTGCTAATTTCTATCGTTTTCAATTCTGTAAGGGATTTCAGCTCATAGGATGGTGAAGCACACCTTTAAGAGAGGCCTTTATCCTCATATGACCATAGGAAACCCATTTATGCACACTCAGCAAAGTGTGCCTCACCAACAACTCATCACCAAGTTGATGAGTATTAACCACTGCACTTTGAGACACTAAATCTCTATGTTGAATGAATTCATACTGAGGATGGATGCTTGCATAATTGTTTTTGATGAAGAGTTTGGGGAAGTGAAACTGAACAGAAAGAAAATAGAGAATACATTTTTAAAATCATATTTTAAAATAAATATTTCTATAAAAACTGTAGCTGAGCACCCCCCCTTGAACTTCCAATGTTATATGTGTTGTCAATAGATCTCTAAGTAGGCATTAGCTCCAGGGTTCTCATTAGAAACTTTTAAATAGGCTAAAACGAAATAACATGAGATTAAAATGGGCAACATTCACTTGTATATTTAATACCAAGCCAAAGCTTTCAAACTAGAATTATTATGATAATTTAAAACCAATTCAACCAGCACTCTGAGATACTGATATCACACTGAGTACTTCCATTACTATTAAAATTGAGTAATTCCTTCCAATCTAAAACTGATGCATACTGAAGCCATTAGGGTTTTGGCAGAGTAGGATCAAATTTTAAATAAATGTGATATTAACAATGACAACTTCTAATCATTGCCTTCTTTGTCTAGAAAGATTTCTCAGAAATATCAAGGATGAAAAAAAAAGAAAATAAAGAGGAAATCTATCTGTCCTTCATTCATCAATTTAAATAGATTTAAACCGAACTAGTTCATTTCCAGCATATTGATTTTTCATTGTACCAGTATCCCAGTTCTAAAAATAAACTTTTTTTTTTCTTTTTCACGAAAACTGCTAAGTGAATGAATTGCTTTCATAGCTATATGGTGAAATATTTATTTACCTTATATTTTTTGGGCATGTCACAGCTGTGAATTATTTTGTTTGCTTTCTTGATTTTTGAAAATCTTCAAACTTGGCCTTCTCTCTAGGTGGGAGATTAGCTCCTAGTTGTATATGGGAATATGTAAACATTGTTGAAAATCCCTAAACAAATAAATTTCAGACGGTAATCCATGCATTAAATGCCTATTTTTCATACTGTTGAATAATCTATAGAGGATTGAATTTCTAAAGTCCTGTCTATAGGGACATGGTAATGGAATAGTGGTAGATTTTCTATAAAACTTTTTCTAGTCAAATAAACAACTGTATTAAACCTTAATGAGATTTTTACTCTGAATATAAAAGTATACTGAGAAAAACAAAATCCAGTTTACTATTAATATTAGTCAGTTAATAAATGTTAATTAGTACTACCTCCAAATTTTTCATGGTTGATTTGCACATATCTGTTGAATTGTATATTGCCCCTGAAAAGATTACTCAAAACTTGAAAGTTTTTCCTTTATTTCAGTAGCATGAGTTTCAGAAATGAAAGAGATATCACATTTTGAAGGCCATTTTATTGAAATTATATTTATTAGTATACTTCATTTTAAGAAAGAATTCTATTTCATCCAGTGTTTGATTTCTAGAAAGTCACTATTATGATAATTTCCATTTGAGTATACAATTTAGAAATACAATACAACCAAGAGAGAAGTAAATGATAGCCAAATTACAATTTGTAGATCCAGACTGATTAAGTACTAAGGAAGAGACTAGGAGGAAAACATGATCCCTAGCAGTAGGAAAGAGAATATAGTTTATATGTGGACTGTGGGCTGGGGTCAGGGTGGACAGGAACTGAAGTGTCAGGTGAGGAAGGGGAGGGAAAATTGTTGAGGGAGGTAACGGGAAGAGACAATTAGATTAGAGGAACATTTGAGTAGTGGTGTAAAAACTTAATTTAGTGCATAGTTCATAAATATGTGAATGTGATCCTAATATTCTTCAAATAATGGAGAAAGAGTCCCAACTGACCATCTCTTGTCACTGAACAAAACTTCTAACATCCAGGGTGAATTACATCCAACTGGATTGTTATTCAAAAGCATCCCATGGAAACCCGCAAAGAACCCAAACTGTTGTCAAGACAATTGGTGGCTCTCACAGCAAGGCTCAATTGTTGAACACCTATACAAACACTTGAACATAGAAATGCCCAGATGGTGCCTACATTGGACCATCACACATACATTCTAGAATCTTGTTATGGGAAAGTACTCTACAGACAGAACATAGACACCAATTTACCCACAAAAGTCTTTATCTACACTGCTGTCCTGCCTTCAAAATATGCTAGGGCTTGTGGGAGTAAACAACCAGAATTTTCTTTGACTTATGGCTCACTGCATGAGATGGAAATGACACTGCTTGTGTGACTAAGAACCAGAAAACAAAACAAAACAAAACAAAACAAAACAAAAAAAAAAGACATTTCTGCTTTTGTTAATTTGAATACTGTCTCTGTGCACTTTAATTAGTTTCCCTAGAGGTTTATGTACCTTGTTGATTTTCTCAAAAAGGCAGATTTTGATTTTGGTGATTCTTTGTATTGTTCTCTTTGTTTAACCCAGTTTTTTATATTTTTTCAGCTCAAAGTTTGATTACCTCCTGAGCTCTAGGTTTCTTGATTATTTCTGTTCTAGAGCTTTCAAGTGGGGTATTAAGTTGCTTGTATTAAATCATTCCAATTTCATTATGAAGTCACCTAGAGTTATACATTTTCCTCTTAAAACTGCATTCATTATATTCCATAAGATTGGGTATGATGTGTTTTCATTTTCATTGAATTCTATAAAGTTCTAGAATTCTTTCTATGTTTTTTTTCCTTGACCAAGTTATTATTGAGCAGAGAGTTATTTTGTTTCCACACACATGTGGACTTTCTGTTCTTTTTGTTGTTATTGAAGTCTAGCCTTAGTCTGTGGTGATCTGATAGTATTCATAGGATTCAATCTTCTTGTATCTCTAAAGGCTTGTTTTATGTCCACTTAGATTGTAATTTTTTAGAAGGTACCATAAGGTGCTGAGAAGAAGGTATATTCAATTGTTTTGGGGTGAAATGTTCTGTATATATCCGTTAAATCCATTTGGTTAATAATTTTTATAATTTTCACCATGTTTTTGTTGAGTTTCTGTTTCAGTTCATTGGTGAGAGTGGTGTGTTGAAGTCTCCCAGTATTATTGTGTGAGGTTAAAAGTGTGTTTGAGCTGTAGTAACATTTCTTTTTATGAATGTGGGTGTCCTTATATTTGATACATACATGTTCAGAAGTGAGACTTCCTCTTGGTGGAATTTTCCTTTGATATTATGTGTCCTCATCCCCACCTTGTTTGATTACTTTGTGTTGAAAGTCTATTTTATTGCACATTAAAATAGCAACTCATGGACACCCACAAGTAACAACACAGGATTTCCCACGGGATCCTAAGACCTCTGGTGAGTGGAACACAGCGTCTGCTCCAATCCAATCACATGGGACCTGAGACTGCATTAACTAGGGAAGCAGATAACCTGGCCTGTGCAGGGTCACAAGTCCCTTTCGGCCCACTCCAGCACCAGGGTGCCTTGCACACTGAGTCTCCAGACACCTGCAAGGAACCACACAGGATTCCCCACCAGATACTAACACCTCTGGTGAGTGGAACATAGTGTCTGCTCCAATCCAATTGTGTGGGGCATGAGACTGCACCAATTAAGGAAGCAGATAACCCAGCCTGATCAGGGGCACAAGTCCCTTCCAGTTCACTACAGCAGCTGACTTCTTTGTTCTCATAGTTTCTAGATACCACCAAGGTCCTCACAGGACCCTCCACGGGATCTTAAGAACTCTGGTGAGCAGAATACAACTTCTCCTAGGAGGCAGGTTGGAACACAAGATGCCTGGAAACCTTCCCTGCAAGAGGAGAGCTTGCCTGCAGAGAGTACTCTGACCACTGAAACTAAGGATAAAGCTAGTCTCCCAAGTCTGTTGATAGAGGCTAACATAATCACAAGAGGAACAAGCTATAACCAGAGACAACTATAACAACTAGCTCCAGAGAATACCAGATGGCAAAAGGCAAACATAAGAATCCTACTAACAGAAATCAAGACCATTCACCATCATCAGAACGGAGCACTCCCACCCCACCTAGTCCTGGGCACCACAAAACAACCGAAAACCTAGACCTGGATTTAAAAGCATATCTCATGATGATGGTAGAGGACATCAAGAAGGACTTTAATAACTCATGTAAAGAAATACAGGAGAAAACTGCTAAAGAATTACAAATCCTTAAAGAAAAAGAGGAAAACACTACCAAACAGGTAGAAGTCCTTAAAGGAAAACAAGAAAACACTCCCAAACAGGTGATGGAAATGAACAAAACCATACTAGATCTAAAAAGGGAAGTAGACACAATAAAGAAAACCCAAAGTGAGGCAACACTGGAGATAGAAATCGTAGGAAAGAAATCTGAAAACCTAGATGCATGCATCAGCAACAGGATACGAGAGATGGAAGAGAGAATCTCAGGTGCGGAAGATTCCATAAAGAACATCGGCAAAACAATCAAAGAAAATACAAAACACAAAAGGATCCTAACTCAAAACATCCAAGAAATACAGGACACAATGAGAAGACCAAACCTATGATTAATAGAAGTTGATGAGAATGAAGATTTTCAAATTAAAGGGCAGCAAATATCTTCAACAAAATTATAGAAGAAAACTACCCAAAACTAAAGAAAGAGATGCCATGAACATACAGGAAGCCTGCAGAACTCCAAATAGACTGGACCAGGAAATAAATTCCTCCCGACACATAATAATCAGAACAACAAATGCACTAAATAAAGATAGAATATTAAAAGCAGTAAGGGAAAAAGGTCAGGTAACATATAAAGGCAGGCCTATCAGAATTACACCAGACTTTTCACCAGAGACTATGAAATCCAGTAGAGCCTGGACAGATGTTATACAAACACTAAGAGAACACAAATGCCAGCACAGGTTAGTATACCCAGCCAAACTCTTAATTACCATAGATGGAGAAACCAAAGTATTCCATGACAAAACCAAATTCACAAATTATCTTTCCACAAATCCAGCCCTTCAAAGGATAATAACAGAAAAAATAACAATACAAGGACAGAAACCACGCACTAGAAAAAGCAAGAAAATAATCCCTCAACAAACCTAAAAGAAGACAGCCACAAGAACAGAATGCCAACTCTAACAACGAAAATAAAAGTAAGCAACAATTACTTTTCCTTAATATCTCTTAATATCAATGGATTAATTCCCCAATAAAAAGACATAGACTAACAAACTGGCTACACAAACAGGACCCAACATTCTGCTGCTTACAGGAAACCCACCTCAGGGAAAAAGACAGACACTACCTCAGAGTAAAAGGCTGGAAAACAATTTTCCAAGCAAATGGTCTGAAGTAGCAATTCTCCAGGTCAAGGTGGAGTAGCCATTCTAATATTGAATAAAGTCGACTTCCAACCCAAAGTTATCAAAAAAAAAAAACAATGAGGGACAATTCATATTCATCACAGGTATAATCCTCCAAGAGGAACACTCAATTATGAATACCTATGCTCCAAATGCAATGTCAGCCACATTCATTAAAAACACTTTAGCAAAGCTCAAAGCATAAACTTCAACACACACAATAATAGTGGGAGACCTTAACACAACACTCTCATCAATGAACACATCATGTAAAGAGAAACTAAACAGGGACACAGTGAAACTAAAAGAAGTTATGAAACAATTGGATCTAGCAGATATCTACAGAACATTTTATCCATAAAAAAAAGGATATAACTTCTTGTCAGCACCTCACGGGAACTTCTCCAAAATTGACCATATATTTGGTCACAAAACAGGCCTCAACAGATACAAAAATATTGAAATTGTCACATGCATCCTGTCAGACCACCATGGACTAAGGCAGAACTTCAATAACAACATAAATAATGGAAAGCCAACATTCATTTGGAAACTGAACAACACTCTTCTCAATGATACCTTGGTCAAGGAAGAAATAAAGAAAGAAATTAAAGACTGTTTAGTTTAATGAAAATGAAGCCACAACATACCCAAACCTATGGGACATAATGAAAACATTTCTAAGAGGGAAAATCATAGCCCTGAGTGCCTCCAAAAAGAAACTAGAGAGAGCACACACTAGCAGCTTGACAACACATCTAAATGCTCTTGAAAAACAGGAAGAAAATTCACCCAGTGAGAGTAGATGACAGGAAATAATCAAACTCAAGGGCGAAATCAACCAAGTGGAAACAAGAAGAACTATTCAAAGAATTAACCAAATGAGGAGTTGGTTCTTTGAGAAAAAAAAAAGATAAATAAACCCTTAGCTAGACTCACTAGAGGGCACAGGGACAGCATCCTAATTAACAAAATCAGAAATGAAAAGGGAGACACAACAACAGATCCTGAAGAAATCAGAAACACAATCAGATCCTTCTACAAAAGGCTGTACTCTACAAAACTGGAAAACGTGGACAAAATGGACCAATTTGTAGACAGATACCAGGTACCAAAGTTAAATCAGGATCAAGTTAACGATTTAAACAGTCCCATATCCCCTAAAGAAAAAGAAGCAGTCATTAATAGTCTACCAGCCAAAAAAAAAAAAAAAAAAAAAAAACAGGCCCAGATGGGTTTAGTGCAGAGTTCTATCAGACCTTCAAAGAAGATATAATTGCAGTACTGCAGAAACTATTCCACAAAATAGAAGTAGAAGGTAATCTACCCAACTCATTCTATGAAGCCACACTTACTCTGATACCTAAACCATAGAAAGATGCAACAAAGATAGAGAACTCAGACCAATTTCCCTTATGAATATCAATGCAAAAATTCTCAATAAAATTCTCGCTAACGGAATCCAAGAACACATTAAAGCAATCGTCCATCCTGACCAAGTAGGTTTTATTCCAGGGATGCAGGGATGGTTTAATATACAGAAATCCATCAACGAAATCCATTATATAAACAAACTCAAAGACAAAAACCACATGATCATCTCGTTAGAAGCGGAGAAAGTATTTGACAAGATAAAAAACTCATTCATGATAAAAGTCTTGGAAAGATCAGGAATTCAAGGCCCATACCTAAACATGATAAAAGCAGTCTACAGAAAACCAGTAGCCAACATCAAAGTAAATGGTGAGAAGCTGGAAGCACTCCCAATAATGTCAGGAAATAGACAAGGCTGCCCACTTTCTCCCCACCTCTTCAACATAGTACTTGAAGTCCTAGCCAGAGCAATTCGACAACAAAAGGAGATCAAGGGGATACAGATTGGAAAAGATGAAGTCAAAATACCACTATTTGCAGATGATATGATAGTGTATATCAGTGACCCTAAAAACTCCACCAGAGAACTCCTAAACCTATTAAACAGCTTTGTAGAAGTATCTGGATATAAAATTGACTCAAACAAGTTAATGGCCTTTCTCTACACAAAGAATAAAAAGGCTGAGAAAGAAATTAGGGAAACAGCACCCTTCTCAATAGTCACAAATAATATAAAATATCTTGGTGTGACTCTAACTAAGGAAGTGAAAGAGCTGTATGATAAGAACACCAAGTCTCTGAGGAAAGAAATTAAAGAAGATATAAGGAGATGGAAAAATCTCCCATGCTCATGGATTTGCAGGATCAATATAGTAAAAATGGCTATCTTGCCAAAAGCAATCTACACATTCAATGGAATCCCCATCAAAATTCCAACTCAATTTTTCAACGAATAAGAAAGAGCAATCTCCAAATTCATCTGGAATAACAAAAAACTTAGGATAGCAAAAACTCTTCTCAAGGATAAAATAATTTCTGGTGGAATCTCCATGCTTGACCTAAAGTTTTACTACAGAACAATTATGATAAAAACTGCATGGAACTGGTATAATGACAGACAAGTAGACCAATGGAATAGAATTGAAGACCCAGAAATGAACCCACACATCTATGGTCACCTGATCTTCGACAAGGGAGCTAAAACCATCAGGTGGAAGAAAGACAGCATTTTCAACAAATGGAGCTGGCACAACTGGTTGTTAACATGCAGAAGAATGCAAATTGACCCGTACCTATCTCCTTGTACTAAGGTCAAAACTAAGTGGATCAAGAAACTTCACATAAAACCAGAGACACTGAAACTTATAGAGGAGAAAGTGGGGAAAAGCCTTGAAGATATGGGCACAGGGGAAAAATTCCTGAATAGAACAGCAATGGTTTGTGCTGTAAGATCGAGAATTGACAAATGGGACCTCATGAAACGGCAAAGCTTCTGTAAGGCAAAAGACACCGTCAATGAGACAAAAAGGCCAGCAAATGATTGGGAAAGGATCTTTACCTATCCTAAATCAGATAGGAGACTAATATCCAATATATATAAAGAACTCAAGAAGGTGGACTCCGGAAATTCAAATAATCCCATTAAAAAATGGGACTCAGAACTGAACAAAGAATTCTCACCTGAGGAATGCAGAATTGCTGAGAAGCATCTGAAAAAATACTCGGCATCCTTAATCATTAGAGAAATGCAAATCAAAACAACCCTGAGATTACATCTCACACCAGTCAGAATGGCTAAGATCAATAATTCAGGTGACAGCAGATGCTGGCGAGGATGTGGAGAAAGAGGAACACTCCTCCATTGTTGGTATGATTGCAAGCTTGTACAACCATTTTGGAAATCAGTCTGGTGGTTCCTCAGAAAATTATACATAGTACTACTGGAGGACCAGGCAATACCTCTCCTGGGCGTATATCCAGAAGATGCCCCAACCAGTATGGAGGACACATGATCCACTATGGTCATCACAGCCCTATTTATAATAGCCAGAAGTTGGAAAGAACAAAGATGCCCCTCAACAGAGGAATGGATACAAAAAAATGTAGTACATTTACACAATGGTGTACTACTCAGCTATTAAAAATAATAAATTTATGAAATTCCTAGGCAAATGGATAGACCTGGAGGGCATCATCCTGAGTGAGATAACACAATCACAAAAGAACTCAAATGATATGTACTCACTGATAAATGGATATTAGCCCAGAACCTTAGTATACCCGAGATGTAAAATACAATTTGCAAAACACATGAAACTGAAGAAGAATGAAGACCAAAGTGTGGACACTTTGCCCCTTCTTAGAACTGGAAACAATCACCCATGGAAGGAGTTACAGAGACAAAGTTTGGAGCTGAGACAAAAGGATGGACCATCTAGAGACTGCCATATCCAGTGATTCATCCCATAATTAGCCTCCAAACGATGGCACCATTGCATACACTAGTAAAATTTTGCTGAAAGGATTCTGATATAGCTTTTTCTTTTGAGAATAGACAGGAGCCTAGCAAACACATAAGTAAATGCTCACAGTCAGCTATTGGATGGATCACAGGGCCCCCAATGGAGGAGCTAGTGAAAGTATCCAAGGGGCTAAAGGGATCTGCAACCCTATAGGTGGAACAACATTATGAACTAACCAGTACCCCAGAGCTCTTGACTCTAGCTGCATATGTATCAAAAGATGGCCTAGTCGGCCATGTCTGGAAAGAGAGGCCTATTGGAGGCACAAACTTTATATTCCCCAGTACAGCGGAATGCCAGGGCCTAAAAATTGGAATGGGTGGGTAGGGAAGTGGGGGTGGGTCTATGGGCGACTTTTGGGATAGCATTCTAAATGTAATTGAGGAAAATACTTAATAATAAAAAATATTTTTAAAAAATTAGCAACTCCATCTATTTCTTGGGATCATTTGCTTTGAAAACTTTTTGTCAGATTTTTAAAATTTGAGGTAGTGTCTGCCGTTGTCATTGAGTTTTTGTTGTTGTTGTTGTTGTTTAATTGTTTTTTATTTTGATTTTGTCTTTGTTTTTGAATGCCGCCAAATGCTTGATCCTGTTTTTATATCCAGTCTGTTAGCCTGTGTCTTTTTATTGGGAAATTGGGTCCATTGGTGTTGAGACATATTTCAGAAAGATGCCTGTTAGTTCCTGGGATTTTTTGTTTTTGGATGTAGTATTATGTATGTTTAATTCTTTTCTTTTGTAATTGTTATAAATGTTTAATTTCTTATGTTTTCTTGTGTGTAGTTACCTTCCTTATATTGGAGATTTCATTCTAGTATCCTCTATAGGGCTGGATTAGTAGAAAGATATTGTTTAAATTTGTTTTGACATGGAATATCTTAGTTTCTCCATGTACAGTAATTGAAGGTTTTGCTTGGTATAGAAACCTGGGCTGTAATTTGTGTTCTCTTAGGATATGGATGACATTCATGTCCTATCCAGGATCTTCTGGCTTTTAGAGTCTCTGTTGAGATCTATGGTGTAAATCTGATAGGTTTGCCTTTATATGTTATTTGGCATTTTTCCTTACATCTTTTAATATTCTTTCTTTGCTATCTGCATTCAGTATTTTGATTATTATTTCATGAAAGGAGTTTCTTCTGTGGTCCAACCTATTCAGTGTTCTATAGGTTCCTTATACATTTTATGGCCATCTTTTTAGGATGTGGAAGTTTTCTTCTTTGATTTTTTTTTTCTGAAAATATTTTCTGGCAATCTGAGATGCTATTCTTCAAGCTCTTCTATTATCTTATTCTTATGACTGATCTCTTCATTGTGCTTTGAATTTCATGGATATTTTTGTTTAGGAGCTTTTAACACTTTGAATTTTCTTTAACCAATTCGCCAATATTTTCTATGGTATTTTCTATGCTGAAATTTTCCCTCTACCTCTTGTATTCTGCTCGTGATACTTGCATCCATATTCAGTGATCTCTTTCCTAAGTTGTTCATTCTAGTGTTGCCCTCTTTTACGTTTTATTTATTGTTTCTCTTTCCATTTTTAGGTCTCTGACCATTTTGTTCAATTTCTTGTCCTGTTTGATTTTATTTACCTGTATTTCTTTAAGGGGATTCTTTATATATTCCTTAAAGGCCTCTATCATCTTCATGAGTTGGATTTTAAATCATTATCTTCCTTTTCAGCTGGACTCCTTGCAGTCATGTAGAGGCAGTCTCCTTGGAGGCAAGCAGTGCTGTCTCTGATTAGGGTAGGGCTCTTCTGTCTCTGATTAGAGCAAGCCGACTGTGTTCTTGGTTATTGATGACCTCCTATGAGGCAGACAGGCTGTGTCCTGGTTACTTTGGGTCTCCTGGTATGCAGACAGGCTGTGGGGTGACGGAGGGTATTGCGCCACCAATCTTGCCTGGGTAGAGAAGAAAAACCAGAAAGAAGGTGGTGCTTAGCAGGATGAGTGTGCCCATGTCAGCTGGGCTCTATGTCTTTGGTTATTTTGTACCTCCTAGGAGGCAACAATGCTGTAGTATGTGGGAGGCTATGTGGTCACTGATGTAGCCTGGGTAAAACATGGAATAGAAGAAGGGTACAACTTGAGGGTTAGAAGTGGATGATGTATATACTGTGTCAGCTGAGCCCCATGGTTGTCCTAGCTGGAATGTGTATTTCCGTGTTATTGTCACCCATATCTTGTTTTATTGCAGAAAATATGAAAATCACTATACTTTGATGTCTTCCTTTCCAATTTGTTTCTCCTTGATTTCCATTAGTTGTCTTATTGCTGTACCTAGAAATTCAGGTAATATGTTGAATAAATAGAGAGAGAATGGGCAGCCTTGTTTTTCTTGGGTTTATTTGCTTTTTTGTTTTTCCAATAGCTTTGAGGCATACTTTTAAAATGCTAGTATGATAATTATTTAATTTCTATATAGTGCAATGACCTTACCTATTAATACTGCTTTTATTGTGTCTCATAAGTTTAGGTATGTTCTGCCTTCATTTTCATAGAATTCTAGAATGTTTTTAATTACTTTCTTTCTTTATTTCTTAGCCCAGAAATCATTTAGTAGATGTTTGCTCAATTTTCATGAGGCTGTAGGCTTTCTGGTATTTCTGTTGTTGTTGAAGTCCAGCTTTAGTCCATGGTGGCATGATAAGATATACGGGATTATTTTGATATTCTTAAATTTGTTGAGACCTCCTTTGTGAAAAAAAAATGGTCAGTTTTGGAGAAGGTTATGTCAGGTGCTAAAGAAGAAGGTGTATTCTTTTGTGTGTGGGTGAAATGATCTCTAGATATCTTTATGTTCTTTTCTTTCATAACTTTGGATAGTTTCATTATTTCACTGTTTGGTTTCTGTCTTGATGACCTGCCATTGAAGACTCCCATTACGAATGTGCATGATAATATGTATGTAAGGTTTAAGCTTTAGTAATGATTATTTTATAAATGTAGTTGCCTTTGGGGCATATATGTGTTGTTTTTTGGGTCATATATGTTCAAATTTGAGATGCCATCTTGATGGACTTTTCCTTTGAAAAATATGAAGTGTCTGTATAACATCTGTCCAGGCTCTTCTGGCTTTCATAGTCTCTGGTGAAAAGTCTGGTGTAATTCTGATAGGCCTTCCTTTATATGTTACTTGACCTTTCTCCCTTACTGCTTTTAATATTCTATCTTTATTTAGTGCATTTGTTGTTCTGATTTTTATGTGTCGGGAGGAATTTCTTTTCTGGTCCAGTCTATTTGGAGTTCTGTATGCTTCTTGTATGATCATGGGCATCTCTTTTTTTATGTTTGGGAAGTTTTCTTCTATTATTTTGTTGAAGATATTAGCTGGCCCTTTAAGTTGAAAATCTTCATTCTCATCAATTCCTACTATCCGTAGGTTTGGTCTTCTCATTGTGTCCTGGATTACCTGGATGTTTTGAGTTAGGATCCTTTTGCATTTTGTATTTTCTTTGACTGTTGTGTCGATGTTCTCTATGGAATCTTCTGCACCTGAGATTCTCTCTTCCATTTCTTGTATTTTGTTGCTGATGCTCGCATCTATGGTTCCAGATCTCTTTCCTAGGGTTTCTATCTCCAGCGTTGCCTCGCTTTGGGTTTTCTTTATTGTGTCTACTTCCCCTTTTAGTTCTAGTATGGTTTTGTTCATTTCCATCACCTGTTTGGCTGTGTTTTCCTGCTTTTCTTTAAGAGCTTGTAACTCTTTAGCAGTGCTCTCCTGTAAATCTTTAAGTGACTTATGAAAGTCCTTCTTGATGTCCTCTATCATCATCATGAGAAATGTTTTTAAATCTGGGTCTAGATTTTCGGTTGTGTTGGGGTGCCCAGGACTAGGTGGGGTGGGAGTGCTTCGTTCTGATGATGGTGAGTGGTCTTGATTCTGTTAGTAGGATTCTTACGTTTGCCTTTCGCCATCTGGTAATCTCTGAAGCTAGCTGTTTTAGTTGTCACTGTTAAGAGCTTGTTCTTCAGGTGACTTGTTAGCCTCTATGAGCAGACCTGGAGGGTAGCACTCTCCTTAGTTTCAGTGGGCAGAGTATTCTCTGCAGGCAAGCTCTCTTCTTGCAAGGCAGGTACCCAGATATCTGGTGTTCGAACCAGACTCCTGGCAGAAGTTGTGTTCCACTCACTAGAGGTCTTAGGATCACATGTGGAATCCTGTGTGGGCCCTTGCGGGTGTCAGGCGACTCAGCTGGCAAGGTAGCCCGGGGCTCGAGTGGAGTGGAAGGGGTTTGTGCCCCAGATCAAGCCCGGGTAGCCTGCTTCCCTATGTACCGCAGTCTCAAGTTCCGTGCGATTTGATTGGGGCAGGCACTGTGATCCACTCACCAGAGGTCTTAGGGTCCCGTGGGGAGTCCTCTGTGGACCCTTGCGGGTGTTGGGCAAGACTCTGCTGGCAAGGTAGCCCGGGGCTCGAGTCTCGAGTTGAGCGGAAGGGACTTGTGCCCCAATAAAAAGACATAGACTAACAGACTGGCTACACAAACAGGACCCAACATTCTGCTGCTTACAGGAAACCCATCTCAGGGAAAAAGACAGACACTACCTCAGAGTGAAAGGCTGGAAAACAATTTTCCAAGCAAATGGACTGAAGAAAAAAGCTGGAGTAGCCATTTTAATATCGGATAAAATCGACTTCCAACCCAAAGTTATCAAAAAAGACAAGGAGGGACACTTCATACTCATCAAAGGTAAACTCCTCCAAGAGGAACTCTCAATTCTGAATATCTACGCACCAAATGCAAGGGCAGCCACATTCATTAGAGACACTTTAGTAAAGCTCAAAGCATACATTGCACCTCACACAATAATAGTGGGAGACTTCAACACACCACTTTCTTCAAAGGACAGATCGTGGAAACAGAAACTAAACAGGGACAGAGTGAAACTAACAGAAGTTATGAAACAAATGGACCTGACAGATATCTACAGAACATTTTATCCTAAAACAAAAGGATATACCTTCTTCTCAGCACCTCACGGGACCTTCTCCAAAATTGACCATATAATTGGTCACAAAACAGGCCTCAATAGATACAAAAATATTGAAATTGTCCCATGTATCCTATCAGACCACCATGGCCTAAGACTGATCTTCAATAACAACATAAATAATGGAAAGCCAACATTCACGTGGAAACTGAATAACACTCTTCTCAATGATACCTTGGTCAAGGAAGGAATAAAGAAAGAAATTAAAGACTTTTTAGAGTTTAATGAAAATGAAGCCACAACGTACCCAAACCTATGGGACACAATGAAAGCATTTCTAAGAGGGAAACTCATAGCGCTGAGTGCCTCCAAGAAGAAACGGGAGACAGCACATACTAGCAGCTTGACAACACATCTAAAAGCCCTAGAAAAAAAGGAAGCAAATTCACCCAAGAGGAGTAGACGGCAGGAAATAATCAAACTCAGGGGTGAAATCAACCAAGTGGAAACAAGAAGAACTATTCAAAGAATTAACCAAACGAGGAGTTGGTTCTTTGAGAAAATCAACAAGATAGATAAACCCTTAGCTAGACTCACTAAAGGGCACAGGGACAAAATCCTAATTAACAAAATCAGAAATGAAAAGGGAGACATAACAACAGATCCTGAAGAAATCCAAAACACCATCAGATCCTTCTACAAAAGGCTATACTCAACAAAACTGGATAACCTGGACGAAATGGACAAATTTCTGGACAGATACCAGGTACCAAAGTTGAATCAGGATTAAGTTGACCATCTAAACAGTCCCATATCACCTAAAGAAATAGAAGCAGTTATTAATAGTCTCCCAACCAATAAAAGCCCAGGACCAGATGGGTTTAGTGCAGAGTTCTACCAGACCTTCAAAGAAGATCTAATTCCAATTCTGCACAAACTATTTCACAAAATAGAAGTAGAAGGTACTCTACCCAACTCATTTTATGAAGCCACTATTACTCTGATACCTAAACCACAGAAAGACCCAACAAAGATAGAGAACTTCAGACCAATTTCTCTTATGAATATCGATGCAAAAATCCTCAATAAAATTCTCGCTAACCGAATCCAAGAACACATTAAAGCAATCATCCATCCTGACCAAGTAGGTTTTATTCCAGGGATGCAGGGACGGTTTAATATACGAAAATCCATCAATGTAATCCATTATATAAACAAACTCAAAGACAAAAACCACATGATCATCTCGTTAGATGCAGAAAAAGCATTTGACAAGATCCAACACCCATTCATGATAAAAGTTTTGGAAAGATCAGGAATTCAAGGCCCATACCTAAACATGATAAAAGCAATCTACAGCAAACCAGTAGCCAACAACAAAGTAAATGGAGAGAAGCTGGAAGCAATCCCACTAAAATCAGGGACTAGACAAGGCTGCCCACTTTCTCCCTACCTTTTCAACATAGTACTTGAAGTATTAGCCAGAGCAATTTGACAACAAAAGGAGATCAAGGGGATACAAATTGGAAAAGAGGAAGTCAAAATATCACTTTTTGCAGATGATATAATAGTATATATAAGTGACCCTAAAAATTCTACCAGAGAACTCCTAAACCTGATAAACAGCTTCGGTGAAGTAGCTGGATATAAAATAAACTCAAACAAGTCAATGGCCTTTCTCTATACAAAGAATAAACAGGCTGAGAAAGAAATTAGGGAAACAACACCCTTCTCAATAGTCACAAATAATATAAAATATCTTGGCGTGACTCTAACTAAGGAAGTGAAAGATCTGTATGATAAAAACTTCAAATCTCTGAAGAAAGAAATTAAGGAAGATCTCAGAAGATGGAAAGGTCTCCCATGCTCATGGATGGGCAGGATCAACATTGTAAAAATGGCTATCTTGCCAAAAGCAATCTACAGATTCAATGCAATCCCCATCAAAATTCCAACTCAATTCTTCAATGAATTGGAAGGAGCAATTTGCAAATTTGTCTGGAATAACAAAAAACCTAGGATAGCAAAAAGTCTTCTCAAGGATAAAAGAACTTCTGGCGGAATCACCATGCCAGACCTAAAGCTTTACTACAGAACAATTGTGATAAAAACTGCATGTTACTGGTATAGAGACAGACAAGTAGACCAATGGAATAGAATTGAAGACCCAGAAATGAACCCACACACCTATGGTCACTTGATCTTCGACAAGGGAGCTAAAACCATCCAGTGGAAGAAAGACAGCATTTTCAACAATTGGTGCTGGCACAACTGGTTGTTATCGTGTAGAAGAATGCGAATCGATCCATACTTATCTCCTTGTACTAAGGTCAAATCTAAGTGGATCAAGGAACTTCACATAAAACCAGAGACACTGAAACTTATAGAGGAGAAATTGGGGAAAAGCCTTGAAGATATGGGCACAGGGGAAAAATTCCTGAACAGAACAGCAATGGCTTGTGCTGTAAGATCGAGAATTGACAAATGGGACCTAATGAAACTCCAAAGTTTCTGCAAGGCAAAAGACACCGTCAATAAGACAAAAAGACCACCAACAGATTGGGAAAGGATCTTTACCTATCCTAAATCAGATAGGGGACTAATATCCAACATATATAAAGAACTCAAGAAGGTGGACTTCAGAAAATCAAATAACCCCATTAAAAAATGGGGCTCAGAACTGAACAAAGAATTCTCACCTGAGGAATACCGAATGGCAGAGAAGCACCTGAAAAAATGTTCAACATCCTTAATCATCAGGGAAATGCAAATCAAAACAACCCTGAGATTCCACCTTACACCAGTCAGAATGGCTAAGATCAAAAATTCAGGTGACAGCAGATGCTGGTGAGGATGTGGAGAAAGAGGAACACTCCTCCATTGTTGGTGGGAGTGCAGGCTTGTACAACCACTCTGGAAATCAGTCTGGCGGTTCCTCAGAAAACTGGACATAGTACTACCGGAGGATCCAGCAATACCTCTCCTGGGCATATATCCAGAAGATGCCCCAACAGGTAAGAAGGACACATGCTCCACTATGTTCATAGCAGCCTTATTTATAATAGCCAGAAGCTGGAAAGAACCTAAATGCCCCTCAACAGAGGAATGGATACAGAGAATGTGGTACATCTACACAATGGAGTACTACTCAGCTATTAAAAAGAATGAATTTATGAAATTCCTAGCCAAATGGATGGACCTGGAGGGCATCATCCTGAGTGAGGTAACACATTCACAAAGAAACTCACACAATATGTATTCACTGATAAGTGGATATTAGCCCCAAACCTAGGATACCCAAGATATAAGATATAATTTGCTAAACACATGAAACTCAAGAAGAATGAAGACTGAAGTGTGGACACTATGCCCCTCCTTAGATTTGGGAACAAAACACCCATGGAAGGAGTTACAGAGACGGAGTTTGGAGCTGAGATGAAAGGATGGACCATGTAGAGACTGCCATATCCAGGGATCCACCCCATAATCAGCATCCAAACGCTGACACCATTGCATACACTAGCAAGATTTTATTGAAAGGACGCAGATGTAGCTGTCTCTTGTGAGACTATGCCGGGGCCCAGCAAACACAGAAGTGGATGCTCACAGTCAGCTAATGGATGGATCATAGGGCTCCCAATGGAGGAGCTAGAGAAAGTAGCCAAGGAGCTAAAGGGATCTGCAACCCTATAGGTGGAACAACATTATGAGCTAACCAGTACCCCGGAGCTCTTGACTCTAGCTGCATATATATCAAAAGATGGCCTAGTCGGCCATCACTGTAAAGAGAGGCCCATTGGACTTGCAAACTTTATATGCCCCAGTACAGGGGAACACCAGGGCCAAAAAGTGGGAGTGGGTGGGCAGGGGAGTGGGGGTGGGTGGATATGGGGGACTTTTGGTATAGCATTGGAAATGTAAATGAGTTAAATACCTAATAAAAAATGGAAAAAAAAAAGAAAAATATGAAGTGTCCTTCAGCATCTCTTTTTATTTTATTTTATTTTATTTTATTTTATTTTATTTTATTTTATTTTATTTTATTTTATTTTATTTTATTTTATTTTATTTTATTTTATTTTATTTTATTTTATTTTATTTTATTTTATTTTTTCTTTTTTCGAGACAGGGTTTCTCTGTATAGCCCTGGCTGTCCTGGAGCTCACTTTGTAGACCAGGCTGGCCTCGAACTCAGAAATCTGCCTGCCTCTGCCTCCCGAGTGCGGGGATTAAAGGTGTGTGTCACCACACCCGGCCTCTTTTTATTAATTTTGGTTGAAAGTATACTTTATTATATATTAGACTGGGCAGTAGAGTTTGCTTCTTGGTTATATTTGATAAAACAAACAAACAAACAAACAAATAAACAAACAATTTTTCTAACCCTTTACTCTTACGTAAGACATGTCTTTGATATTGAGGCATTCATTTTGTATGCAAAAAAACAAAAAAAAAAAAGATGGATACTGGTTTTGCAACCGTTAGGTTAGCCTGTGTCATCTTATTGGGGAATTGAGTCTATTGATATTAAGAAATATTAATTATAAATGAGTGATAATTCCTATATTCCTACTATTTTGTAGTTAGTGGGAGAGAGAGAGACAGAGAAATTGATGAGACAGAAAGACAGAGAGACAGAGAGGGGAGAGAGAGAGAACGTCTGTGTGCTTTCTTTTGTTTTGGTGATGTGGAGTTATTTATTTTCTGTCTTTTCTTAGGTTTACTTAGCTTCCTCAGGTTGGAATTTTCTTATAATTTCTCCTTTAAAGCTAGATTTGTAGACAGATATTTTTATACTTGATTTTGTCATGGTTTATTTTTGTTTTTTCCATCTTTGATGGTTGAAAGTTTTCCTGTGTATAATAGTCTGGAATAACATCCTTGGTCTCTTAGGGTCTTTAAAAAAACTTTCCAGGTTATTCTGGTTTTTATTATCACTAAAATTTTGATAGGTCTTCCTTTATATGTTACTTGGTCTTTTTCTTTTGCAAGTTTAATATTCTTTTTTGTAGATTTAGTGTTTTGGATATTATGTTGTTTGATTATTTTCTTTTCTGGTCCAATCAAATTGGTATTCTGTAAACTTCTTGTATGTTTGTAGGCATCTTTTGCTTTTGGTTGAGGAATCTTCCTTCTATGATTATGTTGTAAATATTTTCTGGTCCTTGGATCTTGGAATCTTCACGTTCTTCTAATATCATTAATCTTAGTTTAGGTCTTTTCATGGTATCCCAATTTTTCTGCATGTTTTGTGACAGGCATTATTTAGATTTCACATTTTCTACAAGTGTTATTCGAATTTCTTCAATAATATCTTCTACATTTAAAATTCTCTCTTCTGTCACTTGTATTCTGTTATTGATTTGTTCATCTGTTTTCTCTGTTCAGTTTCCTATGTTTTATATCTGAAGGAATCCCTCAGATTGTGTTTGCTTTATTGCTTCTATTTTCATTTTCATGTCTTGAACAGTTTTATTCATTTTATTCCCCTGAGTTTCCTGTATTTCTTTAAGTGACATATTAATTCCCTCTATATAATTTTGGATTTTAGGTCATTTTCTTTTACTACCATTGTATTACATAACTCAGGGCTTGCTGTTGTGGGATAGCTTTGTTCTGAAGATGCAATGTTGACTTGGCTCTTGTTTTTTGTGTTTTAACCTTTAGTATGCTAGCTGTACTTGGAATTTCCTGGTATACCAGGTATCAGGAAGGCAGACAGAATCTGGATGTTCTTTGTGTAGCTTGCCTTGGATAGTTGTTCTTAATGTATCAGGCCTGGATGTTTATTTTTCCTGGGGCCTTCTTTTTCCTTTTTCATTGGGACTGAATCTTCCTTGTTCAGCATACTGATGAAAGTCGGCAAATCAATGTCCAGATAATGAGTTTCTGGGTCAACCAACCTCCAACTAACTAGGGCAGCAAGTTATTCTTCTTAGGGATTCTGGGCAATTAGGGGGAAGGGATCATATCTTTTTCTTGTTAAGTGGGCCTGCATGTTCTTTGTTCAGGAGGCTTTATGGACGTTGTCAGAGCAGTGACCAGACAATGGAAAAAACTGAGTTTTAAAAGTTTTTCTTTGACTTCCATTTGGCACTCATGATATTTTGCTATTCCAGCCCTAATATTACATCCAAATTGACCAGCAAGGAAAACACAACCACCCGTTCTTCGTAAAGAAGTTTACTCACGCAGCTTCTCTCTTCAAATCCCCCGAGCCCTGGGGTACAAGTGTTTTTATACACTCAAGCCACAACCACGCCCCAACCAATCACCCCAGGTCACTTCACCTCCCAAGGCAGGCTTGCTCAGCCAATCAGGGATTAAGGTCGAGGTATACACCAAATATGGGCTTGTTTTCTGCCTGGCACAGATTTCCAGGAAGTCTGGAATGGCTTCCCACAATTCCCCCTTTTATACTCTTTGAAGCTAGCTCCGTGGGTGAAGATAAAGGTCTGATCCCCATTGTGTAGAAATAGGGGCCATGTACAGGATTGACTCTTAGGCTCACAGGTTTTTACACAGAGCAACCCTGACCTGCTCCTGTGCCGATTTCCTGGGGGAAGGGCACTAGGACACTCGACCCTCATGAAATCAGACATACCTCCCAGAGATTGCAAAACAGCTTCCAGACTAACCTCTGTGCAGTGCTTATCCTTACAACCCTGCAGAACAATGGCTTCATTGTTCATTCTTCATGGCAACGAGCACAAATCTGAGGTGATTGCCCTGCTTCCACTGTGGCAAAAGCTAGCACCACCATGGCGGCAGTGCGGACCTGGGCATTCCCCAACTGACACATACACCATACACACAACATGCATGCCAAAGAAGTGCCACAACAAGGGCACCTAACCCAGCACATTCTTTCTGATGCCAAGCCAGGATCCACTCGGGTAGAATTCACAGTGACAATCGCCAAGCTAAGGTCATTCATCTTGCCATCAAAATTTGCAGTCCAATTTCTTAACAGGAATTTCTTAACAGGATCAGCTTTTTTATTTTCACAGCATTACAAGAGCTGCTCTGGAACCCACATTGGCTCTGCGAGATTCTGTGGAAACATGCAAACAGACCCTCTCACCCAGGCCAACATGGGATCCGAACCATTCCATGATCCTGTAAGCATGTCCTTCCATTTAGCATAGCCCAGTTTACTGGGGCTGGTATTAGCATGTCCTTCAGCAGCAGAGTGACCTTCCTTATCCAAATGTAAAAAAATTAAGGTAATGCAATCAAGATCATTCTCTCCAGTCTATACAATAACTTATTGAGAATCATTATGGGTGGAACCATTCCCTATGCAGGGGATCCTGGAGTGGAATAGAGGAGGCGAGCTGGACACTGGCATTCACCCTCCCTCTCTGCTTCTTTGCTGTAGCTACTGCTTTGCTGCCTTACATGCCAGCTTTCAGGATGGACGATAACCTGGAATTGTGAGCCGAATAAATGCTTTCTCTCTTGTAACCTTTGTCACAATATTTTATCATAGCAACAGGACAATATATTAAGACATGAAAACTCAGACATGATCAAACACCGAATCTGGTTGAACATGTTCTACTAACACTACTAAAAACGATATAGTAACACTCAACTTTGTTGTGAGAATTCGTAATATGCTTGGACCTAAAGCGGGAAAAGAAGTCCCTTCAGTTCTGAGATAATAAAAGTCTTCCATATCAACCTTGAAAAATCAAACCTTGAAGGAAATTTACAACAAATCTAGTCCCTCATGTATTGAGAAATGATTTTAAATTGTGTCAAACTTTATTGTATAAAAAGGAATCCTTGGCATGTATAGTGTGGATGATCAATAAACCAAGCAGTAGACAAAAAAAAAAAAAAAAAAAAAAATTAAGGTAAAACGAGCTAAGGAGAGTCTTAACTGTGGGGTATGGTCATAGCCTATTTCTCCTTTTTGTTTTATTAATAATTCTTTTAAGGTCCTATGTGCTTGTTCAATGATTCCTTGGCCTTAAGGATTATATGGCATGCCATGTTTAACTTATACTTCCATCTCTTGACAAAAATGACACCAGGGTTTTGGCAGTATCTGAAAAATGTGTCACATCCGTTTGTTACACCTGTAGAGGGAGCAATCCTCTAGGATTCACTCCATAAGAAGGCGGGTGTTGAAACTCAAGGCAACATCCACAGGTAGTGACTTCATCCCAAGCTTGTGCTCTAGAGATTCCAAATTTTCTCTGCAGAGTGTTAGCATTAACATGAAATTTAGAATGAAATTGTGAAGCTAACTCCATAGGGGATGCTAAAAACATGAACTCCATATGAGTACAATTATCCAATATATCATTTCCCCTACTTAAGGGTCCTGGAAGCCCGCTATGGGCACTGACATGTCCAATATAAAATAGTCAGCGTCTTTCCCACAGCAACTTATGTAATTGTAAGGCCAAGGAGTGGATGGTAGTACGGGCTTTTATTTGGACATCCACTTCTAGGAATAAAACTAAATTAATGACATATTGTGAATCTGAAATTAGATTAAAAGGAAAATCACAATCCTTAATGACCTCAATAACTATTTGTAATTCTACCATCTGCAGAGTACAGGGATAATACTGCCTGACCAAAGGATCTTTCCCCTCTACTGTATATACTCCACATCCAGTTTTTGATCCATCAGTAAACATGTTAACTGCATCCTTAATGGGTGTTTTCCTCACCACTTGAAGGAAAAGTGACGGATGTTCCTTTAAAAAGGTCATTAATGGATGTTTGGGATAGTGATTATCAAATGGGTCCTCATTAATACAGGCTAAAATAGCCCACTCATCAATATTTGCTGTTAGGACCTTTTGCTGATACCCATCATAAGGGATTACAATAGAGCTGGGTTTTATACAAAAAAAAAAAAAATGTAAAGAATGCTGAATTCCATACAAGGCCAAAGAAGCCACTGTTGTAGGGTCATGATCTAATATCCTCCGAGCAGATATTTTGGAATGGATCCATAACAATGGCCTTCTTGCCACAATAATCCTGTGGGTCACATCTCAGTAGGTAATATTATCAAATGATATGTAACCCTTCTCTACAACGCTAAAGTTGGGCTTTAATCAATTCTTCTTCCACTGGGGTAAGGACCTTTTTAGCCTCAGGTGTTAATTCCCTATTGCAACTTAACTCTGAGTTTCCTTCTAAATTTTGAAACAGAGGTTATAATTTAACATTTGTGATCTTCAAATAGGGCCGAATCCAATTGATATTGCCTAACAATTTCGGAAAATCATTTAAAATATGCAAGGATTCAACCCTCAACCGGATATTTTGATGCCAAACAGACGTAGGGGAGATCCTTGCTCCTAAATAGGACACTATTTTATCTTGTTGCACATTCTCTGGGGCAATATGCAAACCCCATTGCTTCAAACTCTCCACCATCTTTCCATAGGCTTCCTGCAAATACTTTTCATCCTTGGCTGCAGGCAGGATGTCCTAATTGGTTCCAATGCTTTTCCTACATAAACCTGGCACATGGTAGGACTATTAGCCATTCCTTCAGGCAGCACCACCCACTCAAATCTTTGATCAGGCTCTTCATGATTACAAGAGGGCAAAGTAAAAGCAAATCTAACACTATCTTTCAAATCCAAGGGAATGGAAAAGAAACAATCTTTAATATCAATTACTATTAGAGGCCACTTTTCTGGCAGAGCAGATAAGTGAGGCAGACACCACTGAATGGATCCCATTACCTGCATCTCTGCATTAATAGCTTGCAGATCATGCAATAACCTCCATTTGCCAGATTTCTTTCTGATAACAAAAATTGGGGTATTCCATGAAGATACAGAAGGTTGAATATGACATAAAAGATATCGTTCTTCAACTAATTCCTTAGCAGCTTGTAATTTTTCTGAGGATAATGGCCACTTAGGCACCCACACCGGCTCCTTAGTTTTTCAGGTTATGGGAATGCATCCTCCAGTGGCCCCTAGAAAAAACCCATTCCTTCCCGAGGCTTTCTTTTAATTGAGAGAATCAGGGACTTCCTTCCTTGCAAACCTTTTCCCAACCCGAAGGATGGGTGCCATCCATGTCATCTTCTGGGAGGCATCAAAATATTCATTAGTAAGTCTTAATTGTAGGTTCTTTAACAAATCTCTACCTCATATGGTAATGGGCAGCTCAAGCACATATAGTTGAAACATCCAATCATGCCCTTCCTTATTTTTCCAAGGGAGTATCCTTGCACTTATGTCTGGGCTCTTTGCATAGCTCAGGTCTTGTAGTATTTGTTCTGACTCCTGAATTGGCCATCCTTTGGCCACTCCTTAAACCAAAAGGCAGTAAAAAAATTACCCAAATGGCTAGAAAAAGAAAGTAATCCATAGACTGTTCCTATTACCCTCTTACTTTCACTACCCTCTTACTTTCACTTTCTCATCTCCAGAGCAGGAGAGCCTTATTGCTCTTACCAAGAGCCTAATTGTCTCTTACTGAGAGCCTAATCCCAACCCCAGGTTGGTGAGTTACTTACTGTACTCATCCTTTCAACAGACCCTGACTGCAGAAAGTTCTGAACCTCTTTGGTTGGGGAGTTGGGTCTCAGGTTTCGGTACCACTTGTTGTGTCCAACTCAACCAGCAAGGGAAACACAACCACTGGTTCTTCTTAAAGCAGTTTACTCAGGCAGCCTCTCTCTTCAAATCCCCTGAGCCTCGGGGTACAAGGATTTTTTTCCACGCAAGCCACAACCACGCCTCAACAAATCACCACAGGTCACATAACCTCACAAGGCAGGCTTGCTCAGCCAATCAGGGATAAAGGTCGAGCCATCTACCAAATATGGGCTTGTTTACTTCCTGGCACAGATTTCTGTCCGGCTGGCCAGGGAGTCCGGGATGGCTTCCCACACCATAACACACACACACACACACACACACACACACACACACACACACACACACACACACACACACACACACAAACAAACAAACAAAACAGAGTCAAAAAGCTAAATATTCAAATTAAAATTCAAAATTAGAAGTCAAATAAAAATAAAATGTTTTTAGAAATTGACTGGTTGTATTCTATGTATCTTTTTGGTTCTTTCATTTCATTGGAATTACTTTTTGAAATTTTAGAGTCAGTAGAAATAGTCAAAGACAGAGGAAGTATTGGTGAATTGGAAATAGGTTATATACTCCAAAATGGAATTTGATGAATTTCTTTAACTCCAGTCTCTCTTTTCCCCAGAGTTGATAAATCAATTGATGTAGCTTCCATTACAAAAGATGATGAAGAAGATAGTTCACTTGCAGAGAATGAAGTCATTTAGTAGTGGCCTATGACTAAGGTTGAATTTTATAGACTTTTATATTTCTAGCTTGGGTTTTTACTTGCCTCGTTTTTCTAAACATCGTTCTTTCAGTTACGGCTGAGGTGTTTGTTTTTCACTGTTATTCTTTTTATCAGCATGCAATTCCATTGCCTATGATCATGAAAAATTAGACTGTGCAGTAAGTATCAAGTTAAGATATCGTTCTGTGAATAAATGCAGAAATGTAAACTTGCAACCTGACCTTCAGATTTTTAAACCCTACTCTGCTTCTGTGCTCATTTTTTTTAATCTTTTAACTGAGAAAAGGTGTTAGTATGAAATGCTTTACAACATATGCCTACTGAAGAGGCATTTTATGACTTCCTTGAGTGGCACTAAACCTCATTTCACTGAGCTTGCTTTATAAGTCACAATGCATTTTTAAAAGATGAAATATCAATTCATTCTGCTGAATGTACTTCATTCTATAGATGATAAATATAACAAAGGCAAGAACAGGTTCTCTAACTATAAAACTATTCTTGCCTTGTTTCAAGAGAATTAAAGAATAAATAACTTAGGAAAATGTAAAACTTAGAGTGTATATGTTTGTATTCTATCAGAGATCAAAAGCTGTCAGCAACATCTGAAATATTGAAGAAGCAAGCAATTTACTTCTTAACTCTTCATTCCTATGGGTTCAAAATAAATTCCCTAAAATGTGGTTATTATTTTATGTGGTCTACTTTTTTTCTTACTTTCCCTTTAATTGGGACTTCTTTGTTTGAAGTTCACTGTGATTACATGATTATATGTGCTTACTTTATGGATAACAAATGTCTATATGTTCCTTTAGAGGTCCATATACCATGCAGTCACTCTGACAAAAAGCCATCCAGAGTTGTTTGGTTAACAATATTCACCATACTTTTTCAGGAACATGATTATTGTCAGGATTTTATAATTGTCTTCACTGATTCCTCATGGTTTACAGTAAGTAAAATACCTAAGCTTTAATGAATGGCATTCTTGACCATTTCAGTACATATGTTTGGATGACATGTTTTCTTTTGCCAAAATTAAGAAGAAGGCACCATAAACAACTATCATAAATCAGAACTATGCAACACACATTGTAGGATCAGGAAGTTGATCTCCTCTCTTATTTTGTTCCTGGTACATATTAGGTATATATCATTTTTATTGTTCCCTCTGTCTAATTCTTGTTATGATTCAGAACTGATATATAGGTCACTTGCATATAATTTCAGCATACTATCTTTTTGATAGTATATATCTTTGTTCACCCTACCCTTAGTCATTCAATGCCACTGAAATAACTTAAAACACTTTTACACAACAATTTCTATACATGTTATTTTGGCCAAAATATTACTTTATTCTAATAAGTCTACTATAATACAATATAGAGTAATTTACAGAAAACAGAAATTCAGGATACTGGAAATTCAGACAGATGTCTAGATTCAAGGATGAGTATCTGATGAGGGTCTGCTTATTTGCTTGTAGATTTTGATGTCTAATACTTTTTTCCTCTCCAATTATTTTTATTAGATTTTTTTTCATTTACATTTTAAAAGCTATCCCATTTCCTAGTTTCCACTCCTAAAGTCCCCTCTACCCTCCCCCTACCCTATTTCCCAACAAACTCACTCACACTTCCTGGCCCTGGCATTCCCCTGTACTGGGGCATATAATCTTAGCAAGATCAAGGGGTTCTCCTCCCATTGCTGGCCAAATAAACCATCTTCTGCTAATTACAACAAGAGACACAAGCTCTGGGGGGGTACTGATTAGTTAAATATGTTGTTCTTCCTAAAAGGTTGCAGATACCTTTAACTCCTTGAGTACTTTCTCTAGCTCCTTCTTTGGGGGCCCTGTGTTCCATCCAATAGATGACTGTGAGCATCCACTTGTGTATTTTCCAGGCACTGGCATAGCCTCACAAGAGATAGCTATATCAGAGTCCTACCAGCAAAATCTTGCTGACATAAGCAATAGTGTCTGGGTTTTCTGGGTGTTTATGTGATGGATCCCCAGATGGGGTAGACTCTGGATGGTCTTTCCATCTCAGCTCAGAACTTTGTCTCTGTAACTCCTTCAATGGGTACTTTTTTGAGGCCTGTTTTGTGAATAATTATATGGTCAGTTTTGGGAAATGTACCATGAGGTGCTGGGAGGAAGGTATATCCTTTTCTTTTAGGATAAAATGATCTGTAGCTATTAGTCAAATATATTTGTTTTATAACGTCTGTTAGTTTCAATGTATCTCTATTTAGCTTCTGTTTCCAGGATCTGTCCAGTGATGGGAATGGATTTTTGAAGTCTCCAACTATTATTTTGTGTGGTGAAATTTGTGCTTTGAGCTTTATTATAGTTTCTTTAATGAATGTGGATGTCCTTGAATTTGGATCATAGATATTAAGAATTAAGAGTTCATCTTGGAAGATTTTATCTTTGATGAGTATGAAGTGTCCCTCCCTGTCTTTTTTGATAACTTTGGTTTAGAAGTTGATTTTATTCGATATTAGAATCATTACTCTTGCTTGTTTCTTCGGGCCATTTGCTTGGAAAATTGTTTTCCATCCTTTTACTTTGAGGTAGTTTCTGTCTTTGTACCTGAGGTAAATTTACTATAGCCAGTCTGCTAGTCTATGTGCTTTTTGGAAAATTGAGTCAATTGATATTAAGAAATATAAAGGAAAAGTAATTGTTGTTTTTTGTTATTTTTATTGTTAGAGTTGGGATCCTTTTCTTGGGCTATCTTCTTTTAGCTATCCTTCCATTTGTTGAAGGATTACTCTCTTGCTTTTTCTAGGGTGTAATTTCCTTCCTTGTGTGGGAGTTTTCTCTTTATTATTATTTGAAGGGCTGGTTTTGTGGAAAGATATAGTGTGCATTTGGTTTTGTCATGGAATACTTTGATTTCTCCATCTATGGTAACTGAGAGTTTTGTGGGGTATCATAGCCTGGGCTGACATTTGTGTTCTCTTAGGGTCTGTATAATATCTGCCCAGGATCTTCTGGCTTTCATAGTCTGAGAACTCTGGTGTAATTCTAATAGTTCTGCCTTTATATCTTACTTGAACTTTTTCTCTTATTGCCTTTAAAATTCTATCTTTATAGTGTGAATTGTTGTACTGTTTATTATGTGTATGGATGAATTTATTTTCTGGTCCTGTCTATTTGGAGTACTGGAGGCTTCTTGTATTTTTATGGGCATTTCTTTCTTTAAGTTAGGGATTTTATCTATAATTACTTTGAATATATTTATTGGCCCTTTAAGTTGAAATTCTTCATTCTCATTTATACCTATTATCTTTAGGTTTGGTCTTCTCATTGTGTCCTGTATTTCTTGGATGTTTTGAGTTAGTATCTTTTTGAATTTTGCATTTTCTTTGATTCTTTCATCTATGTTTTCTATGAATTTTTCTGCACCTGAGATTCTCTTGTCCATCTCTTATATTCTGTTGCTGATGCTCGTATCTATAGTTTCTGATTTCTTTCCTAGAATTTCTAGCCTGAGTTGTCTCACTTTGGGTTACCGTTATTGTTTCTACTTCTATTTTTAGATCTTGAATGATATTGTTCAATTCCATCACCTGTTTGTTGTCTTTTCCATTAATTCTTTAAGGGATTTTTGTGTTTCCTCCTTAAGGACTTCTAAAGTCTAGCAATGTTTTCCTGTCATTCTTTAAGGAATTCTACCTTTTTAGAAGTGTTCTCATGTATTTTTTTAAGTGAGTTATTAATGACCTTCTTAAAATCATCTACCAGCATCATGACATATGATTTTAAAATGAGTCTTACTTTTTAGGTGTGTTGGGGTATCCAGGACTCACTTTGTTGGTCATACTGGGTTCTGATGATGCCCAGTGTTCTTGATTTTTGTTAGTAAGATTCTTAAGTTTAACTTTTGCCATCTGGCAGGCTCTGGTGTTAGATATCCCAGCTGTTTCTGGCTGAAGCTTGTTTCTCCTGTGATTCTGTTAGTCTCTGTCAGCACTCCTGAGAGTCCAATTCTCTCCTGAGTCCCATTGGTCAGAGCACTCTCACCAGGCAAGCTTTCCTTTGGCAGGAAAGGTGCACGGACATCTGGGTCTTAGCTCTACCTACAGGCTGAGGAAGAAGGCCACAAGGGCCACTGTCCAAGAAGTTCTGTTGCTTTTGTCGCCTGCATACTCTCCTGTGTGGACTGGTCTTTGAGAGACCCAGGATACAAGGTGTAAATTTTACCTGAGTCCCAGGATCAGAGCCCTCTCTCAAGGCCAACTCTCCTCTGGCAGGGAAGGTGCACAGAGGTGTGGGTCTCAGCTCTTCCTCCTGGCTGAGGATGAAGGCCTTCAAGGGCCACTGTCCAAGAAGCTAAGTTGGTTCTGTGGCCCACGTGTTCTCCTATACATACAGATCTCTGAGACACCCGGGATACATGATCTGGATGTCTAATATCACCGTCAATTTGACATTGTCTATAAGAGTGCTTTTTGGCCTTCCTAATGTTGTTTCTCTTTAATACAGTTCCTTGTGTTATGGAGACCCCAAAATCATAAAATTATTTTTCTTTGCTACTTCAATAATAATAGTAACTTTGCTAATGCTATGAGTCATCATGTAAATATCTGATATTCAGGATATATAATACATGATACTAATGAAAATGTAATGAAATCTAGAATCAGCAAACATACAAGCCATTGGGCATGACTGTGAGGGATCATCTTCTTCAACTGAAGTGCAAAGATCCATGGTTGCACAACAGCACCATTCTCTGGGTTATGATATTGTACTAAATAAAATGAAAACCAGAACTTAGCAGTATTTCTCTGTGTATAAATGGCTGTCCTGAAATTCACTCCATAGACCAGGCTGACTTCAGCATAACAAGTTCTGCTGCCTTTGTCTCACAAGTGCTAGAATCATATTCATGAGGCACCATACCAAACTACATATTGCTGTCTTCATATTATCTGTGTATGCAATATGAGCAGGTACCTCATTGCCAAAGTTACCCTGTTATGATGAAAAACGCATAGGATTATGAGCCAAGAAAAATACTTCCTCCCTTAGGTTGCTATTGTAGCTTTTGTTGGAATGAAAATCTCATGAGAATTACACTCAAATAATGTTGCTCAACTATTGAAAAAACCTTCATGACTAATTATTTACTCATGCCAATTTACCCACAGGACAGGATATATGTCATAGTTTTGATCTCTGTCTGGATTAGTTAGGTTTATTTAAAATGCATGGCTAAATACCCCAGACGTTAATCTTAGATATTCCAAATGAGCAGTCTGTGTCACAAAGTTCTGCTAGGTGTGAGAAGGTCAATAAATCATTGAAAAATAATTACCTTTCCTTCTGCATAAACAATTCAAAGCATTCACACTACTGATCTTTGGTCAGCAATGTCATTTGTTTACACGAAAGATAGCACTTTATTACTGTAATTACTTTCAAAGTAGGAAAATGAATGATTTTTAAAGATTGTGTCTACTTTTGGCCCTCTAATGAAAATAGTTATGCTAATTATGGCTTTACACACACACACACACACACACACACACACACACAAACAAGAGAGAGAGGGAGGAAGCACACACATAAAAGAGAGAGAGGGAGGTAGAAAGGGAGAGAGGGAGGGAGGGATGGAGAAAGAGAGAGAGGGAAAGAGAGAGAGAGACAGACAGACAGACAGAAAGCACAGCTTTTAGGCATTAAAAATGTTTTCAAGTAAATCTTTTCCATTCTAAAGTTATAAGAAAATCAAATCTGTCCAGTGCAGTTTTAGTTTTATTTGTAAGAATTATATCACACTACTTTTAAATGCTTTAAGTTTTGAATGTTCTTATATGATTCATAATACTGACCCTCCTTATGGAGCAGATCATTAATTGTAATTTTGAGTAGCAGTTTATTTTTATTTTATATTAACTCAAAATACGTGGCCTGGAAATTTTAACTGTTGTTACAGGTATTTTTCCGAAAGGCATGAATGAAAGAAAGAAAGAATGCATGAATGTTAGATATTCTATCAATAACTAAAGATTATTTATATGATAACTAAAGGTAACTTATATGTTAGAAATACTTACTAAAAGTGACTCTGTAAGTTGAGAAAGAAAAGGCACAGGCACTGAGGATATAAATAAATATGTGTGGGCAAGTGAGATAGTGGAAAGATTAAGATCATTGGCTGCTGTTCCAGAATTTCTGAGTTTAATTTCCAGCAAACGGATGGTGGCTCATGACCACCTATATATGGATCTGATGCCATCTTCTGGCATGCAGGGGTACATTTGACATAAAGACATAACATTCATACATTTAAAAATACCTAAATAAATATAGTGTAAAAATAAGACTTTGCTGATGCTTAGCAGTTTTTTTGTTTTTGTTTTTGTTTTTCAATTTGGGGAAACATGGTATACCTCATTTGTGTTTGTTTTACTGTGAACTAGATTGTGCTTGAAATATTCATAGCTTTATATTTACACATCCCTTGGTCATTGGTTTCTTATTCATAATTATTAGGGAATGGAGTACAAAAAGAAGAATGATATATGCCTTTAGAATTAATCGACCTTTCTTATCATGGGACTGAACTCTGGCAGAAGAATGGTATGGAACCAATGAATGAGAAAAAACAAAAAAACAAAAAACAAACAAACAAACAAACAAACAAACAAACAAACAAACAAAAACTGGATGTTTCCTGATTTGATATGCTGGCATAGAACTGTCTCTATGGTAATATGTTATTTTTTTAAATATGATTATTACATATTTTCCTCAATTACATTTCCAATGCTATCCCAAAAGTCCCCCATACACTCCCCCCCACTTCCCTACACACCCATTCCCACTTTTTTAGCACTGGCATTCCTCTGTACTGGGGCATATACAGTTTGCGTGTCCAATGGGCCTCTCTTTCCAGTCATGGCCGACTAGGCCATCTTTTGATACATATGCACTAGAGTCAAGAGCTCTGGGGTACTGGTTAGTTCATAATGTTGTTCCACCTATAGGGTTGCAGATCCCATTAGCTCCTTGGGTACTTTCTCTAGCTCCTCCATTGGGAGCCCTGTGATCCAACCAATAGCTGACTGTGAGCATCCACTTCTGTGTTTGATAGGCCCCGGCATAGTCTCACAAGAGACAGCTACATCTGGGTCCTTTCAACAAAATCTTGCTAGTGTATGCAATGGTGTCAGCATTTGGAAGCTGATTATGGGGTGTATTTCTGGATATGGCAGTCTCTAGATGGACCATTCTTTCGTCTCAGCTCCAAACTTTGTCTCTGTAACTCCTTCCATGGGTGTTTTGTTCCCAATTCTAAGGAGGAACATAGTGTCCACACTTCAGTGTTCATTCTTCTTGTGTTTCATGTGTTTAGAAAATTGTATCTTATATCTTGGGTATCCTAGGTTTTGGGCTAATATCCACATATCAGGGAGTACATATTTTGTGAGTTCCTTTGTGAATGTGTTACCTCACTCAGGATGATGCCCTCCAGGTCCATCCATTTGCCTAGGAATTTCATAAATTCATTCTTTTTAATAGCTGAGTAGTACTCCATGGTATAATTGTACCACATTTTCTGTATCCATTCCTCTGTTGAGGGGCATCTGGGTTCTTTCCAGCTTCTGGCCATTATAAATAAGGCTTCTATGAACATAGTGGAGCATGTGTCCTTCTTACTGGTTGGGACATCTTCTGGATATATGCCCAGGAGAGGTATTGCTGGATCCTTTAGTACTATGTCCAATTTTCTGAGGAACCACCAGACTGATTTCCAGAGTGGTTGTACAAGCCTGCAATCCCACCAACAATGGAGGCGTGTTCCTCTTTCTCCACATCCTCGCCAGCATCTGCTGTCACCTGAATTTTTGATCTTAGCAATTCTGACTGGATGTGAGGTGAAATCTCAGGGTTGTTTTAATTTGCATTTCCCTGATGATTAAAGATGTTGAACATTTTTTCAGGTGCTTCTCTGCCATTCGGCATTCCTCAGGTGAGAATTCTTTGTTCAGCTCTGAGCCCCATTTTTAATGGGGTTATTTGATTTTCTGAAGTCCACCTTCTTTAGTTTTTTATATATGTTGGATATTAGTCCCCTATCTGATTTAGGATAGGTAAATATCCTTTCCCAATCTGTTGTTGGTTTTTTTGTCTTAATGACGGTGTCTTTTGCCTTGCAGAAGCTTTGGAGTTTCATGAGGTCCCATTTATCAATTCTCAATCTTACAGCACAAGCCATTGCTGTTCTATTCAGCAATTTTTCCCCTGTGCCCATATCTTCAAGGCTTTTCCCCACTTTCTCCTCTAAAAGTTTCATTGTCTCTGGTTTTATGTGAGGTTCCTTGATCCACTTAGATTTGACTTTAATACAAGGAGATAGGTATGGATCGATTCACATTCTTCTACATGCACTTTAATGCTCTGAACAACCTGTTCTCTTTATCGAAATGAAAATTCATGTGTGTGACATACTCGGTCTAGTTGGTTGTTTAATAATATGAAATTATCCTTATTCTTTTTCCTCTTCATTTGCACAGAAACTGTCAGTGCCCATTACTTAAATTAAGTTGAGAGTGTGAGCAGATAGTTTGAAAAATGAACATTTAGCAAATGCACTTTTCTAACGAAAAGGAGCTTGCCAAATAGTGACCTAGCTGAAAATAGTACATTGGACATAGACTAAAAAGCAATTTAATTTGAAAAGTTTTTGGCAGTTCAACTTGCCTGCCATATTTCTACTTATTTCAGATCCTTTATGAACATTTCTTTGCTTTTCTAAAGAAGGGAATTGAACCTGTCTGTACTGTTGTAGGAAGACAACACCAAATTTCAGGTATCAGTATGGCTTAGTAAAACATGTAGAAGTATTAGAACATAATTTCTCTTATAAATGCTAATTACAATGACAATTAAATTATAATAGTTTCAGTGAGAAAATTTATAGTTCCTCATATGCCAGGAAGTTATTTTAAGGAGATGATACATTCTCTTTGTAGTATATGTAAACATGTATTCTGTATAATAAAGGAATTATGGCTTCTGCATTGTGATTCTTCATAGACTTACTAATGTGTACTTCTTTATCCTGTTTGCCATTTATGATAGGAGGTCTTAGATCTCATCCATTGATTCCAACTTTTTTTCAGCTTCTTTTTACCAAAATTTTCAACTATAATATACCCTTAACACTCTAGATCTATAATATAAATGAGCCCTTTCTTCTTTTATAAGTTGACCTGGTTAAGGTGTTTTATGATATTGATAGTTGGTATTTTGGATAAGATAGACCCTAGATAAAGGAAGAAGCAATTCCCACAATCATTTCTCCACAACATGGAATCTATTTCAACAACAGTGAAGGGTTCACAGTGACTCTAATTTTCTTTTGCTTACTAATTATTCAGTGTCATTTGGAAGAGTTGGCAGTAATCTTTGAATAAACAGATTTTAAAATGATAAGTTCTCAAATTGGGGTTTCCATGTTTAATTTTTAGATTAGGCTGGATTTTCTTCTATTTACTGAATTAAATTGAATTTCATAAAAACTACAGCCTATTTTGATGCCTTGCATAAATATAGTGATCTTCCCACTTTTAGTAGAAGGAAAATCTAAGTCAACTAAGGAACCAACTGGAATAAGCAATACAAAAACATATATAGTTTCTAAAACCAAATCAGATTATAGGGCAAAATGAATTATCAAAACATCTGCTGCAGGTACTCTGAACTTAATGAAATTTTATTTGGTTTAAATTTCTAAATAAAACAGCCAGTGTATGCTGTATTTCATCTTAACAAACAAGCTTATTTTCAGGGGAAGCAGAAACATGTTCTTAATAGTGTTATTATTATGCTTATTAAATTATGCATAATAATATCAGGTTTATCATTAATAATATACCTTCAAGTACATTCCAGTGAATGGAATCAGATTGCTCCTGAACACTTTTGAAGAATATATCTCTCTTTTTGTCATTTGTCCCAAATACATACTTGCAGAAATTTTTATGATGTTAAACACATTCATTATTGCATAATGGCATTTAATTTTATGAATTCTACAGTTATTTTACCTAGGAATGTCCTCTTTTTTACAACAACACACTATGACAAGCTTATAGTTTCCTAAATAGAAAGCATCATTTAGAGTATTATTAAAACTAAGCAAGTAGATGTATTTCTTGGTATTTTTAAACCAAGATTCAGTATAATATTCTGCTTTAGGCTCTGTATAGTAAATTTGTTTTAAAATTAGTGTCATAGTCTTCATATTTTAACAAAATATATTTATATGTTATATATTTATATTTCCCCATCGAAAATACAATATTAATTTTTTACAAAAGTAAAAATTTCAGGTAAATGTGAAAGTAGCATTCTTATCCTTTGTTTCTAGTAATTTCTCTTGTCTTTCATGTTGTTTTACAGAAAATGTACCTATCAGTTTTGACCTTATATCATCAATCATCATTCTAAGCTCATAATTTGTGAAACAGTCCTTGCTAACTACTAACGATAATACAAAAATAAAGAGTAGGTTACTTTTTTGTTTTCAGGATATTTATAGAAATAGATATGGTGCTAAGTAAATTTCAGTGACTCCTTAAAATTTATTCTTATATAACAAAATTATCAGAATTTTGATTTTTTGCTTCCCTTCCCTTTTTTATCAGGAGGTATCTGAAAATAGAAATTGATTTCAGCATCCTACTGAAAAGCTCTGTGCTTTCAGTTATGTATATACCACGTCTTTGATGGCCTGTATCATTCTCTTTTAATGTCTTTTTGAAATTCTTCTTAATACTTTAAAGATAGAAATACCTCTTGCAAATGATGTTGGTCTGTTGTGAGTCTCCAGTTTTCTACATGACAGACAGTAGCCATGTATATTGTGCTCTTGAAATAAAACATTAGTTTATTATTGTTTTGAAATAAAACATTATAACTGAGGTGTACTATAAATTAAAATATATTAGAATACAGAGATTGGGTATGGCTAGAGCAATATAAAAACAAGCAAACAAACAAACAAAAACAAACAAACAAAAAAAAACAGTAAATGTTTTCATTACATGCAGAGGCAGATTTTTGATTTTATTTAAATATTATATTTAGCATTAAAACACTTTCCTTTAGAAAAAAATGAGTAGTCACTAAAGATATTTAAATGTATATAATTCACAATGATGGTTCGTTATATTGCTGCTGAGAATGTTGAAGCCTTTTTTACTACCCTTTTCTTATTAATCATGCACACACCCTGTTTCTACTCTTAAACAAACAAACAAACAAACAAACACTAAATCAATCTAAATAGCCAACAAAACAAACAAGAAACCGGTGTGTTACTAAGATCAGTGCTATCTTTATTCTCAACTTTGCATGCTTCCTCGTATAGTATTGGCAATGGCCAACTCAGTTCACCCATCCCTCTTGTAAGGCCATGCCAAGATATATTTTAGATGGCTGGGAAAATCATCTTTTGTAAAATTTTTCTTAATACTTAGCTATATTTCTGTCCTCTTGAGATTGTTTCCCTTTATTTAATTTCTGACATAGAATAGATCCCTCTAAATAGAAGCTAGACTGATGGAGAAAAATTACTGAATATTTAGAAATAAAACCAAGTAATGCTGAGGCAAAAGGATTTCAAGTTTAAAGTCTCCTTGTTCAGGAGCAGCCTATGTAACTTAATAAGCCTCTGTCTCAAAATAAAGGTAAAAACAGAGCCATAATAAAGACCAAGGAATAAAACTGATGATTTCTAATTAGGAAACTATAAGCTTGTCATACTGTGTTGTCATAAAGTAAAGGGGAAATTCCTAGATGAACTAACAATCGAATTCATAAAACTAAACGTGGTTTTGCAATAGTGAATGTGGTTGACATCATGAGAATGTGTACATTTGGGACACGCAGCAAATATATATATATTTTTTTTCAGAAAGTATTCAGAAGCAATTTGTTTCTATTCATTAAACTTAATTAGTTGAAGGGACTGTATGAGTACCTCTAACCCAAACACACCAACACAAAATTAAAAAGCAGGGGGCAATAATAAACCTCTCTTCCCTCTCCTCACCAAAACGCAAGTAAAGGACAAAACAATAACCCAATTCAAAACAGCAGTAACTCAAAAATACATGTTTTAAATGTTTATTTTCCAGAAAAACCTTCAGCAAGATAGTTTCAAGGCTTTGTGTTTTTATTGTAGATCCAATGTCAAAAGGTGATGGGAAATGTATTGATACTTCAAAAGTTGCTGCAAATAGTGGCAATATCCAATCAAGCAGTTGTTGGGCCATTTCATATAAGTTATTAAATTTTTCATTGTTGGACAGAATTTTCCTTGGGTAAAGGCTTTGTAGTTAGGTTTCAAAACGCGGAATAAATTCGCTGGTAATCATTACCAAGGAGAGTTGACTGGCTTATTTGAACATTGTAATTAGGTGCATATCTTACGTCATAAGCCCCATAACTATAGAGGACGAAATAATCACCATTAGAGTCTTGGAAACCTGGAAGTGTATTGCAGACATTCAGAAAATTGCCATATACTTGAGAAAAATTAAGTCCTCCAGTACTTCCTCCTCTTCCAACTGTCCCACAAAAGTTTCCATTTGCTCCGAAGTTATGTTGATTTGGTCCAAAATTATTTTGGGTCGCTCCCACAGAATACTGACTTGACTCGAAGGCATTTGGGTTTTCTCCAAGAACATACTGGCTTGTCCTGAAAACATTTGGATTTGTTGCCAAAACATAGTGGTTTGTCCAGATATTGTATGGATTTGCCACAAGAGCAAAGCAGTTTGTTCTGAAGGTATCTGCGTTTGTACCCAAACTATACTGGCTTACCCCAAAACCATTTGGACTTGTCCCAGAAGCATATTGGCCGATCCCAAAAGCATCTGAGTATGTTCCCAAAGGATACTGGTTTGTCCAGAAAGCATTTTGATCTGCCTCCAAAGGATATTGGTTTATCCCGAAAGTATTTGGGTACGCTGCCAAAGCATACTGGCTTACTCCTAAAGCATTTGGGTATGTTCCCAGAGTGTATTGGCTTGTTCTTAAGGTGTTTGAAATTGTCCCAAGAGTATACTGGCTTGCCAAGAAGGTATTTGGGTTTGCATCCAGAGTATAGTGGCTTACCCCTACAGTATTTGTGCTTGACCTCAAAGCATTACTGCTTGCTATGAAAGTAGTTGAATTTGTCACAAAAACATTCGAGTTCACATGGAAAGCATTGGGGGAATCCCTGAAACCACAGGCATTTGTCAAAGTTACATCTGAGTTTGCTCTGGAAGTATATGAGCCAGCTCTGTGGGCATCTTGGTTGGCTTCTTGAGCTTCGGAGTTAGCCATAATGTGGAAGCTTGGGCTGCCTCCTCCTCTCCAGTTGTTTTCTAACTCCACAGCTGGAACAGATTTTCTTGTCCTATCCTTAGCTATAGCCTTTCTTTTACTCAGCTGTCTAGCAGGATTTTCTTTAGGGTATGCCATTTTAACTTCGCAACGGCTGGAGCCAATGAAATGGTACCTGTTTTCTAAGACCTTTCTAACGGAGTTTTCATCCATGTATTTGATAAAGCCGAAAGCTCTTCTTTCCCGTGTATCTGAACACAGTGGAAGCTCTATAGCCTCTATCTGCCCAAATGTGCCAAAGTAAGCTCTTATTTTTTCTTCAGACAACCGTGGGTTCAGCCCACCCACAAAAATCTTTTTGTTGGGGAATTGAGATTCAAGGGCTTTAGCCCTTTTAAATTCTATTTTCTTGCCATCAACTTTGTGATCTTTCACTTGAAGCACCTTCTCTACTGTGGCACTGTCTTTGAAAAGCACGAATCCAAATCCCCTAGACAGACCGGTATTTGGGTCTGTTTTTATAATAAAATCTATTATCTCACCAAACTTAGACAAGTATTCTAGAAGTACCTGCTTGCTCATTTCTTGCGAAAGTCCCCCGATGAACATCTTACTGGCATCCTGTTGGTTCTTGGTGGCATCGATTTTGAACCCTTCCCGGAATTGCTCTGTTTCATTATCCTTTTCCACAGCGAGGCTGGCAGTATTCATGGTAGATAGGCTGGATGGAGGTGATTTGACTGTTGGATAATCACGGGCCTAGGCATAAATGGTGGGGGCACAGCCGTCCTCAGGGAGGAGGGGAAATTATTGCACAATAGTGACGAAATAGAAACAAGCATTATAACTAGAGCCAACGCAGGAGCTGCTTCGTATCCTAAACTGAGGGGGGGGCGTAAGGAGGGTGAGGAGGGGCGGTGCCCGGGGGTGCAGAGATAGTGTCTGATTTGTCCCTCAATGGTGTTGAAGCTTGCCATGTATAAAGCAGGCCTGCCTATAGACTTTCTTTTTGTGCTTTTAAGGCCTGAAAAAGGAATAGTATGTTAGAAAAGGAAGCCTTTTCGTTGTTGTTTCTGTCTTTTCAGTCTTTTCATGTTACATCTCTTTGAATTTTGTTAAAACCGATTTATTTTTTCTGGAATTTTCCTTGAATGTTGAAAAATCAATTCATTTCATACTTTAGATGAGTTTCATGTTAATCTTAACTATTTGGAATAGGGCTGAGATGGGAAAGAGATACAAAGTTGAAACATCCTACAGGAAAACAAAATGTCTATGGGTTTGTCTATTATAACAAAGGGCTCTAAATGAACATTTTATAATAAGAGCTTCACTGAGATTTATTTATAACTTTTACCCTTTTAATGTAAATTGCCTTTACAAGATTATTTCTCATAGTAATAATTAATTAGGTAATGTCCCATCATCTTCTAAAGTCTGTATCACATTTAAGCAGTCACTCCTCATTTCTAGATAACCCACTTAATGGTATAACATGTTGGTTTTCTCTTTTATTTCTCATAAAACTGCTTTCCAGATGCTGTAATATCAACTAGTATTTTCTTCTTTATCCGTTTTGTGGATATACTATTTTTTTTTCATTATTCACAATATCAAGGAGTTGCCAGTTTGGCTTTGCTCCATTATTGCATATATGCAAAACATTCACACGCGCACACACACACACACACACACACACACACACACACACACACACACACGCACACACACACAAGCACACAAAAACACGTGCACACACAAAGGATTTTTTTCTGGCACCATTTTTGTTTCTTGTATAGTATGGATTGTTAAGTATCTATTTCCCATTTTTCTCTTCTATCGAGAAATCATTTAATATTGTTTTTTTTCCAATATTTAAAGCACACAGATCAAATTTTAGATTTTTTTCTTTTCTTTTGGTAATTTCTGTTCTAGTTCACTACCCTTTACATATAATGAAGTTGTTTGTCTATAACTTCCTCCTTCTAATATTATTCCTTTTAAAAGGAAGATTTTAAATGTCTCCATAATTTTTCCCACAGTTAGTATATAGAATCATTCTAGAGGAATATTTAATGGTTATGGCAGCATTGCTATGTTAAGAATAATGGCCAACTATCCCTCTCCAAATAGAAGGCTGAAATATTAAGAATAATATAAAGACCAGAAAGAAAGCTGCATTCCAAAAATACCTTCATGGCTTGATATTTACAGCTGACCACCTACTGGTCTTTATGCTTGTCTTCCCGCTATGACATGATCCAATGGGTGGAACCAGTTCAAAGTTGGAAACTGTTGGATGTGAAGATATCAAATATAGCTTCATGGCTTGATAGATGCCCCAGTGGAGGAAAGTTGAGAGCAGGGATGTGGGTGTGGGTCAGTGAGTGGAGGAACACCATCATTGGAGCAGGGGGAGAGAGGATGGGATACAGAGTTTCTGGGAGGGGGGAAACCAGGAAAGGGGATAACATTTGAAGTGTAGATGAATAATATATCCAATAAAAAGTAAACATAAAAATATAGCTTCATAAGATACTGATGAAAATGATCAATTTGCCTACGGATATTATATGCCAAGAAATAGCTTTTTTATATAATTTTTTTTAATGATTCACTATTCCAAAATCATTTTCCTTTTTTGAATCAAAATGTTGTGACCATCCACAGAAGTTTTCACTGGAAGCTGAAATTGTTTTCTATCACTTTTCTGACCATGGAAAAATTTCTGTGTTTCACATCTGAAAATTCAGATCGAGAACTCTCTTAGCAGTCAAGGCCACCATTCCTAGTAAAAAAAGACCTTTGTAATTAACAAAACAAACCAACAAAAAAATTAAGGTGGGTTAGTAAAGGTTCTCTAGGGAAACAGAACTTATAGAATGAATATCTTTCTCTTTCTGTTTACATACATATTCATGCACAAACATGCACACATAGGCAGATACCTACACACAACTACACACACAGCTACACTCACAGCTAAACACACACACACAGAAACACAGAGACACACATATGCACACATGCACATATACACACATTCACACACACACACACACACACACACACACACACACACACACACACACACACACACACACAGTGTGGCGGGGTGATTAAATGCCTGGGAAGGAATACACTTGTTAGCAAGGCAAGAGCAAGAAGGCAAAGAACAAAAAGCTTTCTTCTTCCATGTTCTTTTGTAGGCTCTAGCAGAGAAGTGTATCCCTGCCTCAAGATCCATATTAATAGCATGTTTCTTCCTGACTCAATGGTCTGGATAGTATTGGATTCACCAACTTCAAACCAAGTCCCTCCCATCCAAGAATATCCCACAGGTTTGTTCTATATTTCTCGGTTGTAGTTTCACTCGATAGGTAGTCAATTTGACAACCAAGAATAGCCATCACAATAGGTATTTCATATAGTTACCTAGGCTCTGTGATGTCTGTAGTTAAATGATTTAAATTTCACATGAAATGTGGGTGTTTTATTCTCTAAGAATTATCATCTCTTTGAATTAATATACTATTTCCATACATGGCACAAAGCGAACAATAATGAAAATACTTCTTTAAGAATGATTCATAGTGTCAATAAAATTGAAATGTAAGAAAAATAAGTTACTTCAAAAGTTAAAACTTAATATTTTAGCAAAAGTTTGCTATATCGTACTTTTATTACATTTGAGGCCCTGTCTTCTTGCGTGTTCTTGACTGGCCAGGAAGAACGACACTGCAAAAGGATCCTTCTGCACACGTTTATTGGGAGAGCTTGATTGTAGAGGCGAAAAGACCCTGAGCCCAGAACTGGTGCTGCTTACATAGGCCTAGGAGAGGCGTGTCTCACATCTGATTGGTTAACTTGTCTTGGCAAAAGAACCTTCACTGCCTATGTATGTGTGGTGGCCAGCAGTAGCCAACTGCCACTCTGCAACTGCCACTCTGCAATGGCATCCCACACTGTCTAACTCTAAATTTTAGAAAATTGTCCTCAGTTGTTTAACTTTGTTTTCTCTGAACATTATTCCCCACAAGTCGTTGTCTTCTGTTTTTTTTATTATTATTATTTTTCTTGCTGAAAATATACTTCCATTCAGCTTGCTTAATTTTGTAATAGTCCCTAAGAGCTTGTTTTTGAGAACCCATAATAGTTTTCTATATATCAATGTTACCTTACATCTGATACCCACTTCAGTCTTACCATCTTTCTCACTATCTGGTTGCACCTGGCCTTCTAAAAAAATGGAGTGAACACCCATAGGTACTTATATTAGAATGTTTAGTCACCAGGGACTGTTATTATATTTGAGAAGATTACGAGGCATGGCTTTGTATTAAGAAGTGTCTTGTGAGTATGGCCTTTGAGGAGTCAAAAGCCCACACCAAGCTCAGTGTCACTTT